>NC_056741.1:1146988804-1147118804 GCF_019279795.1 Protopterus annectens | reverse complement strand
GAAGTGGCCCTTTCCTGACAAGCCAGGTTCCCTCTGACTGCCCAAGTCACGTCACCCACATTCCATTTTCTGGCGCTCCTCTCTCTCTCTGTCTCTCTCTCTCTCTCTCTCTCTCTCTCTCTCTGCCAGTCTGTGAAAGCATAACTCAATATTCCTAGATTGTGTCATTAAAAAGGATACTTTCTGTTATGGGATTCCCTGAATTCCTTCAGGGGTATCCCTCAACCAACATAGGAACAACTCGCCTACATTACAGAGGTACTGCTAGACCTATGGAGATAAGGGACCATTCAGAAAGTTCCTCAAGACCAAAAAGGAAAAGGTTTTTACTCACAAATGTTCCTAGTGCCCAGAAAGGATAGTCTTTGGAGACCCATTTTAGATCTGTTTCATCTCAACACCTTCCTGAAGGTACCCACCTTCTGTATTAACTCTTCAAACCCTGTTCCCCTTTATTCTACCTCAAACCTACTTGGCTTCCTTGGATATCAAAGATCCATACCTACACATTCTATCCACCTCAGCTGCAGAAAGTTTTTACATTTCTCTAACTTCCTGGCATTTTCATTTCTCAGCCTTGCCTTTTGGACTTTCTACTGC
The DNA here is from genome assembly GCF_019279795.1 of Protopterus annectens. Lineage (NCBI taxonomy): Eukaryota > Metazoa > Chordata > Ceratodontiformes > Protopteridae > Protopterus > Protopterus annectens. The sequence continues at coordinate 1,147,118,204 of NC_056741.1, read as the reverse complement.
ACCAAGGGTTTTTAAAAAAATAGCCCCTGTGATTGCCTACTGCAGGCTTCAGGGAATCCACGTTTTCCCTTACCTGGACAATCTCCTCTTTATGCCAACCTCCCCAGAGATCATAGAACAAAGCATGTTCCTTACCATTTTTCTTCTACTATGTCTGAGATGCACCATAAACCATAAAAAATCCATTCTCACCCCCTCTCAGGATCACATCTTCCTTGGGTACAGGATACAGACAGACTTTGAGGGTCTCTCTTCCTTCTCAGAAGGTGCAGGACCTCACTTCCTTCTTCAAACACCTTCTGCCTCTTCACTACATTTTAGCCAGAGAGTTCCTAAGGGTTTGGGGATTTCATGGCATCCACTATTCCAATGCTACCTTTGGCCAGACTTCACATAAGAATACTTCATTGGTTCCTCGCATCCCCTGGACTTTCCAATTCCTCTCGTCTCCTGTCTGAGGAAGGAACTACAGTGATGTATACAAGTGTCACTCAACCCAGGACTACCCTTGTACCCTCTGCCACCAGTCTAAGAACTGTTAACAGATGCTTCAGATGTGGGTTGGGGGGCAGCTTTCAGAAACTTGAAAGCACAAGGGGGTACGGTCCCTTTCTCAACAATTGGAGCACATCAGTGTAAGGAAGATGAGGGGGCTGCTGCTAGCCATTCAAACCTTTCATCCTCTGTTCCTCCCAGAACCTTTAAAGCTGTTCACAAACAATATGACTGATATCTGGTAATGTGAACATCCATGGGGGAACCAGATCCTAGCCTACTATGCAGGCTGGCAGTGAAATAGCAGGGGACTGTTCAGGCAATGTACATTCCATCCAGCCAAAATTGTGTGGCAGACACCTTGAACAGGTCCCTAACACACTCCCATGAATGGATGCTTCAAAGGGATGTGTATCTGAACATTGTCCACCAGTGGGGTATACCTCAAGTAGATCTCTGTCTCCCCCATGAACAGACAACTTCCACAGTTTTGTGCTAGAGTTCCACACCCTCTGGTTTGGAAGGTACTCTCTTGGAAGGGAATGTTTCTGTATGCATTTCCCTCCTTCCGATCATATTAAAAGTCCTTTTCAAAATTCAGCAGGACAACTCAGAAATATTGCTGGTGACTCCCTTTTGGCCAAGACAGCATTGGTTCCTCCTCCTGCATTTAGCTAAGGGCAATCACCACAATTTTACTCACAGGGTGGACCTTCTCACACAAGATAAAGGAACTCTAATCCATCCCCACTTGTCTACCCTCCAGTTGACAATGTGGGTGATAGGGATTTGATTCCTTTCAGACACCTGTTCTCTGAGGACGTCCTAAAGGACCTCTGAGAACTGGACCTTACCTATCCAAGTGGAAGAGATTTTCACTTTGATGTCTGTCATGAAACCAGGATCCACGGTCAGTCGAAATCCCCTTGGTTCTATCCTACTTGTGTGAATTGCTCTATGCTGGCTTGGCCTACTCTTCTGTGAAGGCCCATATGTCTGCCATTTCTGCCAGTCTGCGTCTATCCTGCCCTCTAGCTAGCAGATTTGAAGCTAAACAATTTATTAAAGGCGTCCTTTACATTAGACCTCCCAGGAAACCTATCCGCTCTGACACACTGCCCTTTTGAGCCAGCTTCACCAGCGTCCCTGCAACACTGCTCCTGGAAAAATGTACTTCTCCTAGCTATAACTTCAGCCAGACTCCTGTCTGAGTTCAAGGGCCTAATAGCCTTTCCTCCATTTCTGTCTTTTTCATAAAGACAGGGTGTCCTTGCATACAGAGACCCTTCCTTTATGTCCAAGGTAGTCAATGAATTGTAATTCAACCAGTCCATTCATTTACTTTTTTCCTTCTCCACAAAATTCTAGTAAGAAGGTGTTGCATGTGCTGGACGTGCATAGGCAACTTAGATTTTACTTAGACGAGACCAAATCTGTCAGGAAATTAGACCAGCTTTTTGACTCCTATCATCCTAGGGCTGTGGGATTGCCTGTTTCCAAGCAGACTATTTCTACTGGGATTTGTAAGGCAATTTTGTTCTGTTATGTGAAGCATGGTAAGACCTTTGCTGCTTCTGTAAAGGTTCATTCTACAAGGGCTCTAGCTTCATCGGGTGCCTTCTTCAAGGGACTAGATACTAGCTCTATTCTCAAAGCGGCAACATGGACTTCTGTGCATGCCTTCACCAAACCTTACAATTTGGATGGCATTTCTAAGTCTTGGTCAGGTTTTGCCAGGGCCATACTCCATGGCTTTCTGGAGAGCTCAACTGCTTCTTCCTTCATGCTCTCCTCATGAGCTTTTCTACTTTCCCTCATGTTAAGACCACTACAACAGATGAATAGAAGGACATAAAATAGTATGGTAAAATATTGCCATAACTATAGATGTCCTTCTCTTTGTTGCAGTATTCCAATCCCTCCCTCCTTTCCCCCTTGTTGTTTGGTTCTTTACCTTGGATGATCATACCCTACTTTCCTTATGCTGGCTTTCCTCCTGGGGCATTCAGTTGCGAGGTCGGTGCATGTGTACATCATGTTTGTGGCTGACATATGAGAGCAGCCTATGTGCAACATACCACGCACCCTACAGTAGTGGAAGCCTTCTGTATACTGGTTGATGTTGGGTCGCCTACTGCAGAGAACTCCCTTATGGTAAGAAAATTGCAACAGAGAAGAGAAAGACATCTATAGTTATGCTAAGATTTAACACAACTATTCTTTCCTCCTTTGTGGTTTCTCATATATATATACATTGTTTAGAAATAAAAAATGCAGCAAAGATCTGAGGTATGGAGGGGGAATGTAGCATTGTGGGTAAGGGAGAAGCTTGAGAGTTTGCAGTAGGCCACAAGCTGTAAAAAGTGGCCGAGTCAGATCAGAGGATGGGATCCAAACCCAAATGTTGAGGAAGAATGAAAATGGACAACACAGATGGAACATTATGGTGAGTACATAACGTTTTGTGCTTAATGGAAACCTAGCTAATGAACAGCATGTGTTAGAATTGTTGCGTGTTTGTGTAGGTGTGTATATTCATAGATATGTCTCTCTCTCTCTCTCTCCATGTGTGTTTTGGCAATCATTGAATGTTTAACTGATCAACATCATGTAATGTTAACTTCACTGAGGGCAGCAGCATTAGTCAAGTACAGTTGCTACAGAGTAACTAGAGTCAACCGTAACAAAATCTACCATAACATTGTGCATTACTAGTCCGCACTGTAGCCTATAGCTGCTGTTCTTCAACAAAGTTAGCATCTATCTGCTCCATGTTGTCCTTAAGCTATTTGTACTTGCTCTGCATAGTGCCTGTTCAATAGTTACTTAGCACAACTAGTTATTTCTTTATATGTCTCATTAACTGAATATGGTACTCTTTGTGTAAACAAATTCTCCAAATATCTGGACTAAAATGGAGGGGCAACCTTTTAGTCTTGCTTCTGTTGCTAGCCTTGTGGAACTTGTTATTGTTAGGCAATCTTGCAGCTGCCTGATGCTCTCAAATAGTGGCCTTCTACTTAGTATGAGACAGTGTTTGTGAGAGCTGCAAGTATATAGAGAAAATCTTACAAAAGGACACAGACTGTAAGAAGCACATACCTTTCAAAGCACTCTATACCAGCCAACACTAAAATATCTTATGCTGAGGTTGTGAAAAAAATCCTTGACTAAGCCTCCTAGATCCATGAAGTGTAGGTTTCAGTGAAAGTCTTAACACCACCTTGCCTTCTGTCATACTTCAGATATATTTAAACATTAATGACATGGTGGGGTTTATGCTGCTTTACATTTCTTACACCAGTATAACAGTCAACAAACTGTCTTTCTCAGCCTCTTCTTGCAGAACCACAGTTCATACATGTTTTAAGTGTATGCAGTAAGATTGATTCTTTACCCCATTTATTCACTAATTTGCCATTGTTTCTCGTCTTTCAGATTATTTCAGTCTCCCAACACTGGTCTTTAAGTCCAAGGTACTCCTAATTATTTTAGTCAGCTCAAACGTTTTACTTTGGGACAGTGGAAAGGTTTTCACTTAAAGTCTCTAGGAGTGTTCTAATTGTGAGAAGAATGAGAAACAGGATCCCTTCAACTTGCTGGCTCACTCTTTGCTGGTTAATTTTTTTATTTGTTTCATAGCATGTTCTGCATTCAAAAAAGTCTTTGATCCTCCAAAAAACTAGTCTGAAGGCAGCTGGACATAGCAACTTGGAATCTCATACCTGCCTTTTGACATACACTGATTACCTGGGTAAACATGTTTCTCATTTGTCTGCTGTATAGCAAACAAACTTTTTCCAACAATACTCTTGTGTCCATAGTCTTTAATACGTTTCCCTTCTGCCCACAGTTTGTCAGAAGCAGCTCTTTCTGCTGGTAATAGTTCATCTTTACTAATATAAATCTCTTCTCTCTAATGGCCAGATTTAGAGTATACACATGGTGTGTCCTCTTCATTAACAAATCCTGCTGTGGAACACCAGATCAGTTGCTTATTACTGCTTTCATAAAATTAATGTATGTTGTTCCTTCCAGTTTCCCTTGTAAAATAAATGCAGTGTCTTCTGTTTTCTGAAACCATTCTTTTTGAGAAGCCTCACATTTAGTCAGTCTTTCCTTCAGACACTGATTTCTGCAGTTTTATCAGCTCATCTGAGTAACTGCTTAAAGGTTCTTCTATTTTCCAGCGTTTTTATCATTTGACGTTATGTTAGCATTATGTATTTTATTCAGTATCTCAACACCTCTGAATGCATTTAATTACTTTTTCCTTGTAAATTACTGAAAGCCATCTCCTGTAATGAAGATGAAACTTGAAGTACTTTTTGCTTTAAAGCTGTAAGGTTCTTTCCAGACAGTTTTTGTTTTCTGGATGATTTTCACTTACTCTGTCCTAATTTCATATTTGTTGGCATGAGGGCAGTGCATTTACTAACCAGTATCTGAATTTCACCCAAATAGACAACTTTCACTGGCTTTTTAAAACAATTTTCATGTTTTCACACTAGTAATGCTCTAATTAACCTGTTGCTCTGCCTGACACCATTTTCCAATATTTTGTGCTTTATCCTTGAGAAACTCTGACTTTACTTTTCTTGAGTGGCTTTATCAATTCTCCCAAAACATGTTTGCTAAAGATGCACCATGGTTAAGACCCCCATGCAGGTATATGTTCACAAAGACACTCCAGATATATCTGCATATATATGCAAGTGAGCACACACACACACACACCACACACCACACACCACACACCACACACCACACACCACACACCACACACCACACACACACACACACACACACACACACACACACACACACACGTATATATTACAACAAAAAATGCAGCAAGCATATGTCTGTTGGAAAAATTTTGAGGCTAAGCTTTTCATAATTTGAAGTACATTTGACTGCCATAGATAACTTTTATGTTGAGCAGAATTTGTCCTCAGAAGCTTAACTCAGATTTTGTAAATCTGTTATTGGTGCATTTCTGTTGTGCTGTCCTGTTACAGTGCATGTTCTTCCTTAGGTCTTTTAAGAGATGTTGAAGAATTTATCTGTTTTGCTGTATGAGCCAGCAACATCTGCAAAATTGAATATGTTCACCATTTGATCACTGCTGCAGTAGCCTTAGCTATATGGCTTGTGTCCTGCATAGCATACAACAGCTGGACAGCTTCCTGAGCTTAAGGAGGACCTTCCATCTGCCCAAACTGTTGGCAGCTGAAGAAAATCAATGACTTGGGTGCCAAGCCCTTCAGAGTTTTCTTGAAGCCAAGTAGTGCTCCTCTTGCTGGCTTTTGAAGATTGACAGTCATCTAACATTTCTCCTTTCCTGGGCAGATGAGTTCTCTTTGGGGGGAAAAACCTTTTACATTAATCATTTTTAACAAAAATGTGAACTTTCTCTGTTAAAGTCATTGTTTCACTTTCTACAAAAGTTATTAAAACTAAGTTTTTTTTTTGTTGCTTAAAATTTTTGTTAAATTACTTTTGGGGATTAGGGTAAGTGTTTGTGATGCTTTTCACTGTGTTTTTTGGTGAGAAAAAAGTACTTTATTACTTGTTTTACTGACTAATGCTGCCCGTCTACCCGGGCTTCCAGCTTCGTTTTCACCTTCACCACTGAACAACTTCTTTGGTTCCTTGTTTCTTCAGTTTTCTAGCCACAAAAAGAAGAAAGTTTTGCAAACTGCCTTTGCCCCTTCAACAGGCTACAAAACTGCCTCAGCCACAGATAGGTTTACCATTTGTGGTTCCTTGGACCCATTCATCTTCTAGCTTGGCACCCTGTGTTGTAGTCTGTTCAGCCACCATGGACCAGAGCTTAGACATATCCTCTGTGACTGTTGGAGTGACCTTGGAAGGCAAGGGAGAACGACTCTTGTCAATCTGTGAAGGAGCAGGGAATATGTCTCTGCCTAGCTGGACTGGGATGCCTTTCCCCCCCGGTTGACATTTCTGACAGAAGTGTGTCTGCTTGTATGGAAACTCCTGTGAAAAAAGGAGAAAATTAAGCATTTGTCTTCCCATCTCATGGATTGCTTTAGGGCTTATCAGGCTCTTGACCTTTCCAATTCTGGTGTTACTAATAAGAGAAAAGGAATTAATTTTCTGAAAGCTTACAGTAGATTGAACTGGAAACTGATTTTGAGGGGCAACTGTTTTCTTTCTTCAGGTGACTGATTTTAATTATGAAGAGTGTTTCTTCTTATGGTCCCGTAAGATAATTTTCTTTTTCTGAAACCATATATAGAATGAACCAGTTGTTTCAATAGGAACTTGATCATATTTCACAGTTCTTGAAAAAATGTTATGGTTTATCACAAATGGAATTTCCTGAACCCTGTCCTGTTACTTCTATTTTTTTTTTTGGCATTTGAGGATGTATTTATTATTGCCCGAGCCATCCTGCTGCTTCTAAGAAAACAAATAAACATTTTGTAAGATTGAGCAACTTCATACATGACCCTGCATTGATTTATTTGGTAAATCCTCCTGCTGCTAAATATCTGGTAAATGCTCAGCCCTCCCCTCTAGTAAGCATTTGATATATTTGGGAAAGAAGTTTAGACTTGCCACACTTTTTCGAATTCTTGATGGCGAAATTCTCATGTTATTGTTTACGCTTGCATCATTTGAACATATGAGGAACATTATAGCCACCTTTCCCTCTTTTGAGGAAAAATCTTCTGAATACTGTCACTGCTTCTCAGTCTCAAGTGACTAAGCATTCTTTGAATTGTGCTTCTGGTTCAGCTGATGCCTCTTCCATTGCCACTGCTAGTGGAACTGTTATGATAAGGTTTACCTGATTACATACACACAATCTTCCTGAGGATGTTTAACTGTGAAATTTTGAATTCCTTTGCGTAGAGTTGTTTTTGGATCATCTGCTGCTAAGGTCCTAAAATCGTGAGTTATGAGAGGGAAACTGCTTGAGTTTTTTTTCGTTTTTCAGCCTTCCATCTCCAAGTTTGTTACAAGTTTTACTCCTGACTATTCATCCTTCTATAAAAAGCAAAATAAACGGACACTGCAAGCTTCTGTAGAGGGCCTCCCTTGTCACCCTGGCAAGTATTTAAACATTCCCCTAAATCTGGCTCTTCATCTCTTTTTTTCTCTCTGGCAACCGATAATCTCAGACAAATGGGTTGTGAGAGTGATATATCAGGGATACAGATGGCATTGAGAATCTCTCCCTCCTTTTCAGGGGAGTGATCCTCATCCACCGGATCAAATCCTGCCATTCAGCATCTGCTAACTCGAAGGTGATAAAATGCTCCTCTCTCTCCAGTAGAGAGAGGTTTTTATTCAGGAATGTTTCTGATACCAAAGAAGGAAGCATTCTGAAGACTGGTCTTAGATATTTCCGATTTCCGTTCTAAAACAGTTTGTGAAAGTCCCAAAGTTTAAAATGCTCTCCATTCACAGGGTTACCTCTAATCCCCCATTTAAGTTTCTTAGTAATCCTAGATTTAAAGGATGATTATCACAGTCCTGTAGCCTCAGATCTCAAACTTTTCTTAAATTTTCTGTCTGGACAGTATTTTCAGATGTTCGTCATTCCCACAATCTCAGTAGCCTTTAGGCTACATGGGTTGTTTTCCACCTAAGAATTGACAGCTCACCAGCTTCAAAAACCTCTGGCTTCTCCCACTCCTTCACTCTGACTACTGAATGGCTAGTCCCAAAGAAGGTAAGTCAGCAGTCAGAGTGATTTCTTTAGCACTTTCTTGCCGTCTTGAGAAGGACTGTCTCTTTGGTTTCACAGGAGCAGCAGTCAGATCCTCTCTCCAGAGAAATTTCCCCTTTAAGAAACCCTTTATTTATGTATGTATGTATGTATTTACTTACTTATTCACTCACTTACTTAGTATTGGAAGGTGTTTTACATATTGACTGTTGCAGTAGCTTTATCTATATGGGTTATATCCTGCCTAGGATATAACAACTGACTAGCTTCCAAAGCTTCAGGACTCTTTCCACACACCCAAATAGTCAGCTTGAGCTGAGCTGAGCAAAAAGAGAGGTTTGGGTCCTAAGCCCTTCAGAGCTTTCATGCAGCTGAACAGTGCACTCCTCTGAGACTTTCAAGGAGTGGCGGTCCTTTTGGGGAAAAAAATGAAAGTCTGTTTTATAACACTTTCCTGCTTAGGAAATAGTTAATTTTAAAGTGAAGAGTTTGTGTTTTAATGGACTGTCGTAAAACTGTGTTGCACTTGTGACGGTAAGAGGCATTGCTGGCCATGCCAGGAGAAGTAGTGCAGTGGGTGTGTAACATATACCAGCACAGCTAGCTGGAATTTTGTAAAGTGTTATATGCCATTTGTGTATCAAACTGATTTGTACAGATGTTTGTGTTTAAAAATGTATTTGTAAAGTTGTGTGTTAAAATGTATCAACAGCGTTTCCTGCAGGACAGAAAACAATTGTACATGCATTATTGTAACTGTTTAATTGTATACATTGTAACAGCATATACTAGGAGAGAGGAGGTTAATCCACCTTACTTTCAAAAAATATTCTTGAAATTAAATTACTTTATGGGTTAAGCCATAAAGATGTTATCCCACAGTTTTGAAGGGAGCCAGAGACGGTGTCTGTGCTAGAGAATAGGTTGCAGCTTCTGTAGGAAGAGTGGCATGGTTTTATGAACTTCCAGCAGCTGTACCACATCTGAGCAATGCTCTGTCTGTGTGTATGGTAACATGTAGGTGGTACACCCTGACAGCTTCTGGCAGTGGGCTTTGTATGGGAATCGGACATCAGATGACCAGATGTATGTGATGTAATTCTGTACAGAAATAATGTTTTAATATTAGAGGAGACCGAAGTCTCAGCAACATTATCTTCCCTTGCTCTATTCAGTAAGTAGGAACATTAATTCTTTTAGTCAATCAGGAATAGATAGTGAGATTAGCTAAATACTGTTTTCTATAACTGTATGAAACTTTCCCTAGGTGCTGTTTTTAATACTTCCTGTGACTGAAACTCTGTTTACTGTAAAAAGATATTTAGTATGTTCATGTTATTTTATTATTTATTATTAAATATGTTTAAACTATTTATTGTGGCTGGTCCTTTTTAGAAAATATTTGTTTCAGAGTATTTGCACATATTTATTTGGTGATAACTCCGACCACTCCTGAAAGCCTGGCTGTTTGGTTAACATTACCATTTGTATTAATATGAAGTTTACTCAGTATAATTGGTACCCTTTTAAGAGCCTTATAGTAACTGACTGATGGCAGTGAAACTATCTTATAGTGATATGTGATTATACTTGTATGTGAGCTGCACAGGAAGAATTCAGACTTTGCACACATGGTTGCAGGTGATTTTAATCAAGCGGGTCTGAGACCTAAGAGAGGTGTTACCCCACTACTGTTTGTAGATTTTCCTACAAGGGGTGCTAATACTTCTGGACAAGGCATATTCCAGCATCAAATTTGACTACAGAGCAGTACAACAACCTAATTTAGGAAGCTCTGACCATCTTACCATCACGCTTCTACCAGCCTACAAACCAGCTCTGATCAGAGAAAAGCCCACAGTTAAGCAGACCAGGGTCTGGCACAAGGAAGCTTTGGATTGTCTCAAAGACTGTTTTGACAATGCCTGCTGGGACATTTTCAGAGGCAACTATGTCAGATGGACTGGTGAACATAGATGATTACACAGAAGCAGTAATAGTTTACATCACTAAATGTGTTGATGATATATCTGACATCAAAAGCATCACAATCAGAGCAAACCAAAAGCCATGGCTCAACAACAAAGTTTATGATCTCCTGAAGGCATGAAATGCAGCATTCAGGGGCAAGGACACGAAGGGTCTCAGCAAAGCTAGAACAAACCTAAAAAGGGGCATTAACGAGGCCAAGAGGTTGCAGAAATTACAAAGTCAGTTTGCAGACATTTGGACACCAGGAGTCTCCAGCAAAGGATACAACAGATTACCGACTATAAAACCAGGTTAGCACAGTGTGAAAAAAGCATTGAATTCCTGTACCGATTGAACTCCTTCTTTGGCAGATTTGAAGAGAAGAACAATATGGCTGCTACAAGGCAAGAGGAGGGGGTGCTCAGCCTTAACTCCAATGAAGTGAGATCTTAACTTAAGAAAGTGAACCCTGGAAGGCTGCTGGTCCTGATAAAGTACCTGGCAAAGAACTTAAAGACTATGCAGACCAACTCTGCTTAGTTCTAACTGATATTTTCAACACCTCCCTTATTCTAGTTCCCTCTTGCTTCAAGGTGACGAATATTGTCCCTTTTCCCCCAAAAAGCTAATCCAACCTGCCTGAATTATTACAGACCAGTTGCTTTAACTTAAAATGTCATGAAATGCTTTGAGTGGCTAGTTAAAAGGCATCTGTCAGCAAACCTTCTATCCACCTTCAACCCTCTACAGTTCACTTACCGAGCTAACAGATCCACTGCGGATGTCATTTCAATGACACTCCACCTCTCATTTGATCATCTGGAGTGAAGAAACAACTATGTCAGGCTGTTGTTTATTGACTTAAGCTCAGCATTCAGTGTGGTGGTTCCTATGCAGCTTAGAACAAGAAAAACAGCAACCGGAACAACACACCAGACCTGGTCCCAAGCAACACAAAACTGATGAAAGTCTTGAATAAAAAGCAGTAAGAATCTGCAAACCAATGGTAAACGATATAGGCACTTAAACCAAATGGAAAGTGGAATTCCAGCTCAGAGATACAAAGTCCTTCCTTAAATAAACGATGGTAAGCACGAAGAATTCACCACAAAAGCTTTAATGAACAGATGCAAAACACCAAGCGCTTTTGCCTGGACACTTCCAGGCTTTTTCAATGCAGCTTATTAACAAGCTTGTACATCTTGGAGTTAGCAAGCTCATGTGCAGCTGAATCCTCAACTACTTGATGAACAGACTGCAGAAAACATGTCCGGGCAACAACACCTCAGGATGCATAATACTCAACACTGGTGTTCCTCAGGGTTGTGTGCTAAGCCCTTTATTCACCATCCTCGCCCCTGACTGTTCTGCAACAATACAAAACCAATCACATCATGAAGTTTGCAGATGATGTTATTGTTGTGGGCTTCATCAAAGGGGAGGATGAAAGAGCTTATAGAGACGAGGTCTACTCATTGATTGACTGGTGTGCTCAGAACAGCCTTGACATGAATGTCAGTAAAAAAAAAATCATTATAGACTTCAGGAAAAGGTCAAAACACACCCACCGCTTATGATAAATGGTGAAGACGTGGAAAGGGTCAAATCTACAAAGTGTTTGGGGGTACACATCTCGGAGGATCTCTTGGGCTGTAAACACTCAACAGTTGGTCAAAAAAGCACACCAATATCTCCACGTTCTCATAAGGCTCAAAAAAGCAAAGCTCCCACCTACTATTTTCACCACATTCTATAGAGGAGCTGTTGAGAGCATTCTGTCTAGTAGCTTCACAGTTTGGTTTGGGAACAGTACAATAGCAGAAAGAAAGAAGCTGCAGAGAGTGGTACGAGCTGCTGAAAAAATTATGGGCACAAACTTACCATCAATCCAGGATCTCTTTGCAGCAAGAAGCATTAAATGTGCATTCAAAATAATTTGTGATGCCTCTCACCTTGCACACAGCTGGTTTGTACAACTGTCCTTGGGCAAGAGATATCGGAGTATCCACTTCAGGACCACCAGATACTTAAACAGCTTCAACCCAACAGTGTTGAGACTTGTAAATTCTGATACAAGCCACCAATAATTTAGTCAGTAATCATTCACAGTAGCTCAGCTGAAAAGTGTGCACTATCTTTTTTTTGTTGTTTGTTTTTGTTTTTTTTAATCTTTGATGTAGCATTATATTTTCTTATTCGTGTGCAGTTGCCTGCTATTTGATGCATATGAACAAAGGATGACCATCTTAACATATGCAATCCTACTCTTGTCATGCTGCTATGAAAAGTATTCTTCTTTTGGCTGTCTTGGGGGCTTGTGTTTTTGTGGTTATTATTGGTTTATTTATCCTTCTGGGGTCTTGTATTGACTGTTGCCATTAAATTGAAATGCTGTGCTGATGTCCTTCAAGAATGCAACTGCAGTCCTTACATATGGGTTGTCCTGCCTCAGGCAGCCCTTCGGTCGGCCGGATTCCAAAGTCTGGGTCCGGCGTCGGCTGATGTCGCCTCTTCCCCGACGTCAGAGCGACTGGGGTATAAAAGCATCAGTCGACACCATCTTCTCCAGTCTTTGTTGCCACGCAGTGCCCGAAGCAGAAGCAGTTCGCAAGTGCCGGTCGGCCAGCTCCTGTGTTTTCAGTTACCGAAGTCATCAAAAAGCTAAGTACCCCATTGGGGAACCTTTTCTTGCCTCAGCCGATGTCAGATAAAACTGCAAAAGTTAATAACTGTTTGTCTTGTGGTAAACAAATACCTCATAAGGACTTCCATTTTTACTGCCTTCCCTGCCTTGGCCCAGACCACGATGTCTCGGCCTGTGCTTGCTTCAATAAGCGCACACTCAGGCGCCGGGCAGAATTTGCTGAAGACTTTTTTGGGGAAAATTACTCCTATATCATGCCGTCGGAACAACCGACAACACATATTTCCAAAAAACGGAAGGACCGGGACCGACATTCTCTGCTCGCGACTTCCACCGATACCACGCCAAAACCTACCACGAGTGCATCTGTCTCTTCGGAGGCGGTAATTCAACCGCTCCAGACCGACGACACCGCTTTACCGCACAATTCGGTCCCGGAGGCTTCCCCGGTGCCGGTTGTTGATTTTCCTCCTGAAACCGAAGTCCAAGATTTGCCTGACATACCGGTGGACAAAGTTACTCCTGCACGTGGGGCAGCTAGGCCTCCGGTGTTTATGTCCATCAAGGCCTACACACGTGCTAAGGCTGCCAGCCAGGCTAAGTCTCACCCTCCTAAATCTTTTTCCCAGGGCCCCACTCCAGATAAACAGATCTTGTCTTTAGCTGCAGATCTAATTTCTTTAATCAAAGGCTCTCAGGCTCATCCAGACAGAGGTCCTCAGCCGCCTGCAGACAAAAGGCCTAGGGTTGAGCAGACATATACCTTTTCCTCAGATGAAGCCTCTGGTGACTCGGGTCATTCAGATTCCCAGGAAGAATCCTTCCAGGCCTATGAGGATTCTGATGCTGATGAATCTATTCCCTCTGCCTCTCCTCCTGAGGATATTTCTTTCGGGGAAATTCTCCACTCCATGAGAGAGCACTTTCAGTGGCAGGGCCAGGATTTCTCCGACTCCAGGAAAAGGCTTCGTACTTTCCTCAAGTTGCCCCAGCACAGGCCTTTAGCTATCCCACCAGTGTTAGATGTATTGGATGATGTGTACTCAGACTCGAGTGCTTCTCCTGATTCTCTCCCTCCTGCTCCTGTCAAGCCAAACAGATATTACAGGGTTCCTGAAACTCATAAGCATCTCTTTAAGGCCCATTCTGTTGATCTAGAAACTATTTCCCAGGGGGCCCAAAGGAGTGGCCACTTCCACGGCCAAAAATCCTTTGCCCGCAGACAGGGAATCTAGGTCCCTGGAGAGGGGGGGTAAAAAAGTTTATACCTCAACCACCCTTGCCATGAGGGCACTTAACTGTCTTTTTCATATGTTTCAGTATCAGGATTTCTTGATGGATGATTTGCAGAAAAAGTTAGCCTCTCCTGAGCCTTTAGATAGAAAGGCCTTGCAGGATTTTGTTCATAATACTCAGCAGGTTAGCAATCATTTTCTTCAGTGTGGTTATGATGCATTGGAAGCTTCATGTAGGGCAGCTATGACAGGGGCTGTCATACGTAGACATGCTTGGTTGAAAGAACAGGCATTGCCAGATCATGTTAAAGTAAAGCCTCTAGATGCACCTCTGGATAAACACAAGCTATTTGGTGCTAATGCTCAGGATGTGTTGAAATCAATTGAGGAAAAGGCTAAATCAGTACAAACAGTCAAAGATTTCCTCCAGGTTCAGCCACCAAGGTTCAGCAGGAATTGGCCTTCGAAGAACTGGTCCTTTCCAGACACTGACAAGTTCCAAAGGGGAAAAACCAGGCGTGCTCGAGGTAGAGGGCAATACCGAGGCTCCTACAGGGGCCGCCAATGGCAACCGTCTAATCAGAGAAGTGGCGCAGGGGCTTCTACTGCGCCACAGGGACAATCACAATGACTTGACTTTGACACCGCCGACCAAGGCTCAAACAGAAGCACCTTTAGGCGGAAAATTATCCTTATTTTCAAAAAATTGGCACCTTTTAACAAAGGACAAATGGATTCTGGACATAATAGACAAAGGTTACAGGTTCCACTTCCATACCTTACCAACAAGACAAGGCACGCCAAGCCTGCCACAAAATCAAAGGGCAGAGGCATTCATACAAGTTTCAAAGTTGCTAAAAATCAAAGCAATAGAAAAGGTTCCTACTCCGGAACAAGGCCAGGGATTCTACTCAAGACTGTTCCTTGTTCCAAGAAAAGAAAAGCAATGGAGACCTATACTGGACTTGTCCGCTCTAAACACTTTTCTCATTGTGCCAAAATTCAAAATGCTGACATTACAGCAACTTCTTCCCATGCTGGGCAAGGGGTCTTGGCTGGTTACCCTGGACCTCAAGGAGGCATACCTGCATGTCCCAATCAGACACAGTTGCAGAAGATACCTCAGATTTCTTGCAGGGTCAGAGCATTATCGATTCTCAGCATTGCCTTTTGGCTTATCTACTGGGCCCAGAGTATTCACGAAATGCCTGGCATCAGTAATTGCACACTGCAGACTCCAGGGGATACAAATATACCCTTACCTGGACGACTGCCTTATACAAGCGGACAGCAATCAAGCCTTGATAAGAAACTTGAACTATGTCATTCGCTTACTACAGGCTTTGGGATACACAGTCAACATTCAAAAATCAAGACTACTGCCATCCCAACAAATAATTTTTCTAGGAGCCAAACTGGACACAAACTCGCAAATGGCTTTCCTCACAGAAGAAAAACAAGAACAATTACCAGATTACTTCAAAAGCCTAGCAAAGCACACCCAGATGACTGCAAGGAAAATCCTGCAGGCCCTGGATTTCATGGCATCTTGCATTCTTCTGATTCCACTGGCAAGACTACACATGAGAAAACTACAATGGTACCTAAAAAGTTTACGGTCTCAACACAGCCACAACTTAGAAGCAATTACTCCACTCATTCCATGTCTACAAAAGGAATTTTTGTGGTGGGCACAAGCAAGCCAGCTAAACAAGGACATGTCTTTCAACAAACCTCAAACAAGCCAAACCATTACAACAGATGCCTCAGATCATGGATGGGGGGTGCACATGGAGGGCAGATGCATTCAAGGGCAATGGGCACCCTAGGAAGTGCATCTACACATCAATCAAAAAGAGATGTTGGCAGTGATTCATGCTATCGAGGCCTTCGGAAAATTTCTTCAGCAAGGTCGACTGCTAATAGACAGACAAACTACTGTTATGTGGTACATAAACAAACAGGGAGGCACTCATTCGTACCCCCTCTGCAGGCTAACAATGACTCTTTGGGAAAAGTCCCTGAAACTGAACATACAGTTGCAATCCCAGTTTGTTCCAGGCAAGGACAATGTTCTGGCGGACAGTCTAAGCAGAAACATCTTGGACCCACACGAATGGATGTTGCATCCAGACATGTTTTCACAAATAACTCATGCATGGGGGATGCCGGACATAGATCTCTTTGCCTCACACCTCAATCATCATCTGAAGAAGTTCTGCTCGAGGACACACCATCCTCAAGCCTGGAGAATGGATGCTCTCTCCTTCAGCTGGAACTCTCTAACAATCTATGCATTCCCACCTCTACCATTAATGACCAAGGTGTTACTGAAGATCAAAGCAGAACAACCGAAAGGCATTTTGATAGCTCCAGACTGGCCAAGACAGCACTGGTATCCACTACTAAGGAGCATAACTCACACCGAGCAGTGGCCTCTGCCTCAATGGCCTCTGCTTCTGACTCAGCACAATTACAGGACGGTTCATCCCAACCTGCAAACATTGCAGCTAACAGCTTGGAGGGTTCCATGACTTCTCCCCATATCTCTCTCTCCAAGAAAGTTCAAGAGATCTTACTGGAAGCGCGCAGACCTTCCACCAGAAAAACTTACTCAGCCAAATGGAAGAGATTCAACATCTGGAATGCCAACAAGGGTCAGGATGCATCAGTAATGAGCATCCCACAGATACTAGAATACTTGGCAGAAATGCTACATAACGGTCTTTCATATTCTTACATAAAAATACATGCTTCAGCAATTTCATCAAAATACAACAGTGATCCACCTGTGTTTTCGCATCCTTTGCTAAGGCAGTTTCTAAGAGGGATAAAGAATATCAAACCTCCCAGAAAACCAGCAGTGCCTGCATGGGACCTCAACTTCGTGTTGGAAAAATTAACTCTTCCTCCTTTTGAGCCAGCAGCATCTTCAGAACTGCAGTTTCTCTCCTGGAAAACAGTTTTCCTGTTGGCAATTACCTCAGCAAGAAGAGTCTCAGAGATACAGGCCCTCATGGCAGTACCTCCATTTCTCATTTTCCATCAGGACAGAGTTTCTTTAAGAACCAATCCTTCATTCATGCCAAAAGTGATATCCAGGGTGTCTCTAAATCAAACAATTCACCTGCCTACCTTCTTTCCCAATCCTCAAAATAAAGGAGAAAAGCTACTGCACACTTTGGACATACACAGACAATTGCGCTACTACTTGGACAGAACAAAAGCCAACAAAGTCTGACCAACTATTTGTAGCTTACGCTGCTGGAGTACAAGGAAAGGCAATTTCCAAACAAACAATTTCAAAATGGATTGGACACTGCATCAGATTCTGTTACTCTTTCCATGGAAAAGGTGTGCCAGCCAGTATCAGGCCACACTTCACCAGAGCTATAGCCACCTCCACAGCCTTTCTAAGAGGGGTGGCTACAAAGGACATTCTAGAAGCTGCTACATGGAGCTCCATGCATACATTTTCCAAACACTACAACCTGCCTTTATATTCCAGATCCTGAGCAGGCTTTGCTTCGGCAGTCCTGCAGGGCATTTTAGCTACACCATCTTTATCTTAGATCCTACCACCCCCAGCTTGGCTATGGTATTCAACCCATATGTAAGGACTGCAGTTGCATTCTTGAAGGACATAGTACAGTTTTGTACCTACCATAAATGTAGATGTCCGATAGATATGCAACTGCAGTCGGGTTTTCCCTCCCTCCTACCCCTCTGTAAATTCTCCTTTTCGGGTCCACATCCCTTTTCAAATTAGCTGGGGAAATCTGTTATTGTGTATCTGATTATTACTTTTGTGCATGTCTGGAATTTTTTATCCAATCTCTAAATTTAGCCTTCCTTGGAGTTCACCTGGCATCTGGGGCAAGAAACACTGAAGAAGATGGCGTTGACTAATGCTTTTATACCCCAGTCGCTCTGACATCGGGGAAGAGGCGACATCAGCCGACGCCGGACCCAGACTTTGGAATCCGGCCGACCAAAGGGCTGCCTGAGGCAGGACAACCCATATGTAAGGACTGCAGTTGCATATCTATCGGACATCTACATTTATGGTAGGTACAAAACTGTACTTTCTTGTTATCCTTGCTTCCTTTGTACTCTGTTAAGTTGATAGTCGGAATTTCATTTAGGCCGCACTTGTGTAATCCTAAATGACAATAAAGTTTACTTTGACTTTAGTCTGGACAGAAGGTGGTATAGCTAATAAATGTGTGACTGCCTTTCCCAGGTGTGTGCAAATTAAATCTCAGAGTTTGTGTGTCAGCTACTTGATGCAGGGGCACAAAGCACTGGCTTCACAGAGAGGGTGCTGGAGGACTTGGCTTGGACATTCAGCTGAAGACCTATCCGTACAGCTGTGCCAGTGGGGAGTCTTATTGGGGACCTGACGGGAGACAGACACCCAGACCCCAGGCAGAGTGTGTGCCCTGTATGCTCTTAAGGGAAGTTGGGTTGATGCAGAGAGGTCTGCATCTGGAAATACTGAGCACATCGATTTGTATTTCACGTGAATGTCCCTCTCCAGTGTCAGTGGTGAGGATTCAGGCTCCTTGATTACTGGCCCAGAGTGGAGATGTCACAGTAGTTTTAAAATGAGAGGAGAAATAGCACTCTTATTTAAAAGATATTAGAATGTTTGAAAACCATTTTTCTGTTAAAGTTATGCTTATTTTACTTTTTCTAGCTGGCAAAGTGTTTTAAAGTGCTTTTTTACTGTTTTTATTTGAAAAAGTGACTTTTAAGGAGTTCCAGTTTTTACCTGCTTTTGCTGTTTGTTTTCCCTGGAAGGAGACACCATTTTATGCTTGACCATAGAACAAACTTCTGGTGCCATAGTTGTTCCTCCGTCCAGCAAATGTAAAAAGATGAGTATTTGCCATCACAGCAGGCTTGCAGTTTGCCTCAAGCTGCAAGTGGGTGACTGATGTGGCCATTATATGTACCTTAAAATACTCATCTTTTACCCCAGATCCCTCTGTTGTAGCACCTACAGCCACTATGGACTGTTGGTTAGTCATGTCCTCTGCAGCTTTTGGTGTCCCCTCAATTGGCAAGAGAGACACTCTGGTCTGTCCTGGGAGAGGGGAACAGGAAGGCTTCCCTGTTTTGTCAGAATGTTGTGCCCATACCTGGGGAAGTTGCTGCTGCCATTAATAACACTACTGACCCTATTTTTCCTGTCAAAAACAGACAGAAAACTAAACATTTATTTACTTCTCTTCCTCAAATTTTTTTGAGTAGTAAATTCACTGGCTGCTGGTTTAGGGTGGAGTTCGGACTGTTGATCCTCCTTATAAAGTAGCTTCTGTTAAAAGAAAAAGGGATACCTCTTTTCCTGAAGATATTCAGGATTCTGAATCTGGACAGGAAGATGAAGGGAAAGAAGCAGGGTTTTCTCCTCAGATTTCTGATTCGCACTCAGAAGATTGCCCAGTTTCTGATTCTCCCTGTGGGGCTTTCTTTCTCTGAAACTGTTTCCAGAATGTGCCAGTTTTTTATTGGGAGAACACTGAAGTTTCCCAGTCTCTTAGAAAATACTATGAACTGTTACAGAAGGAATTTCCAGAACCTTTACCCATTCCTCCAGTTCTGTTAGCTTTGGAGGATGTGTGTTACTGCCTGTAGTTCTCCTGATAGTCAGCAGCTGCCCCTAAAGAGGCAGAGAGAATATATCAAGTTCCTCAGTTTTTATACAGTCTTCCCAAGCCTGACCCAGCAGCTATGACTTTAGTTAATCCTATTGCTACCAAAGATTTAGGTAATTCCAATCCTACTCTTTCTGATAAGGATGGGAAGATTATTTATAAGTATGGAGCGAAAGTGTATGCTTATGCAACTTTGATTTTCAGAATTTTGAATTGTCAGGCTCTTATGCTATAATTTGTTTTGACTAATTGTGAGAGTATGAAGAATGTTTTTTTCTGCAGTTTCCTCTTGTGAGGAAAATCTGCTTTAAGTAATTTAGTTTTGTCTATTGTACAAGCCACTACTCTTTGTTTACAGTGTTTGTATGACTCTGTTGATAATTCTTCCTGAGCTATGACCACTGGTACTGTTTTGAGGAGGTTTGCCTGGCTGCAATCTCAGAACCTCCTAGATGATGTTAAAATGAAATTTTAAATTCTCCTTTGGATAGATATTTAGTTTTTGGCCACTCTGCTGTAAAAGTCTGATGAAATTGGTAAGTTGATACAGGGAATCTTCAAGATTTTTCAGACCTCTTTTTCCAGTTTTGCTAAGGGATTCATTAACTCTTCTTCCAATTTTGGCAAAAAAACAAAATACAGTCTCCACAAAATGCAGGTAAACAGACGTTTAAGAAGAAATGGCAAGAAGAGTTTCAGAAAAGTCAGGAGCTTTTCAATACCAAGGACAGTCCAACAAGTCAGAATGATTATTTATTTAAGGGACCTTGTCTCCCCATTCCAACCCTGGGAGCCCAATTTCCCTTCCAGAAAGGCTGAATCTCCACTTTTCTATTTGGGTTTTGAAGATCATTCATCATGGTTACAGATGACAGTGGGATGAAATTCTTCCTTTCCCAGGGGTAATCATTCATCCAGCAGATTCCACCTGTCCATCACATGCTGTCCCTCAGAGTGATAGAACCAGTTCCTTCTTCCCAGGTGAAAGATTTCTAGTCAAGGTTGTTTTTAGTGCCAAAGAAAGAAAACACTGGGAGACCGATTCCGATCTTTCTTTCCTAAAGCTGTTTATGATAGTGCCCAGCCCATGTTCAAAATTATGTTGCTTCACAACCTCTTACCTCTTCTTCCTCATTCACGTTTCTTGGTAGCACTAGATTTAAAAGATGCTTATATCCCTATCATCCAGATGTTAAAGTTTTGTTTGGATCACATTGTCAGCCCTCTGCCTTTTCCTTTGTACAGTCCACTGCACCAAGAGTGTTCACAAGATGCCTAGCACCAGATCTGATGATGTTAATTTTCGTTCTGTCCTCAACTAATGGGTTTGGATTCGATCCCTCAGATCTGACTCGGCCATTGCAAACGCTTGGGGCAACCTAGAACTCTCAAGCTTCTCCCTTACCCACAGTGCACCAACCTCAGGTACCTCAGTTCTTTTTTTGCCGAGTTGAGCAAAAGATGTGGTGATCACTACTCTCGAGCTAAATCATTACTTTTGTTATTAAAATTAATATTTTCTAGTCTAATTCACAGTGGTGCAGCTATAGCGTTGTCACCTCACAGGAAGAGGATGTCCTTCAAGGATGCATCTGCAGTCATAACATATGGGTTGTCCTGCCTCAGGCAGCCCTTCGGTCGGCCGGATTCCAAGGTCTGGGTCTGGCCTCGGCTGATGTCGCACTTTTCCCGACGTCAGAGCATCTGAGGTATAAAAGCATCAGCCAACGCCATTTTCCTCTGTCTTTCTTGCCGCGTGGTGCCCGAAGCAGAAGCAGTTTGCAAGTGCCGGTCGGCCAGCTCCTGTGATTCAGCTACCGAAGACTTCGAAAAAGCTAAGTACCCCGTTGGGGACTCTTTCTTGCCTCAGCCGATGTCAGATAAAGTAAATAATTGTTTAACTTGTGGGAAACAAATACCTCATAAGGATTTCCACTCTTACTGCCTCCCTTGCTTAGGCCCAGACCACGAAGTCTCAGCCTGCTCAGCCTGTGCTTCCTTCAACCGACGAACTCTTAGACGTCGGTCGGAGTTTGCAGAGGAATTCTTTGGGGCTAATTTTGCGTACAAGATGCCGTCGGAGACTCCGACTTCGCATTTGGTGAAAAAGCGGAAGGACAAGGACCGACACTCGCAGCCCGCGGTTTCGGCTGAAACCACGGTTAGGCCTACCGCGAGTGTCTCTGTTTCGGCCGAAACCAAGTCCTCGGTGCTTCCTTTAACCGAATCCACTCAACTGACCACCTTGGCCCTGGAGGCCCCGGCCGAGTCGGTTATTGAACTACCTACTGAAACCAGTGTCCAGGAAATGTCCGACACCATTCCTTTAGACAACTCTACTCCTGCACGTGGTGCAGCCAGACCCCCTGCATCCATGTCCATTAAGGCCTTTTCTAGGGCTAAAGCTGCTAAACTTGCTAAAGCTTTGCCTCCCAAGATTACCTCTCAGAGACCTTCTACTGGCTCTCAGATTCTCAGCCTAGCAGAGGATCTTATCTCTTTAATTAGAGGTTCTCAGCCTCACCCGGACAGGGGCTCTCAACCACCACCAGACAAAAGGCCAAGGACTGAGCCCTCTGACCAACACTCTTCAGATGAGTCTACGGATGGATCTGTGTTGTCAGATCACCAGGAGGAGGCTTATTCGGCCTACGAGGATTCTGATGCAGAAGAATCTATTCCTTCGGCCTCCCCTCCTGAAGAGTTTTCTTTTGGTGAGACACTGCACTCTATGAGAGAACATTTTCAATGGCAGGGCCAGGAATTTTCTGATTCTAGAAAGAGATTAAGGACCTTTTTACATTTACCTCAGCATAGGCCTTTAGCTATACCTCCTGTTTTGAATGTTATTGATGATGTGTACTCTGATGTTAGTACAGCCCCTGATTCTCTCCCTCCGGCTCCTGCCAAACCTGATAGGTACTACAGGGTCCCGGATTCTCATCTACATCTGTACAAGGCCCATTCTGCAGACCCAGATACTATTTCCCAGGGCCCAAAAGGGGTTGCAGCTGCCACTGCCAAAAATCCTCTACCTTCTGAAAGGGAGTCTAGAGCTTTAGAGAGATGGGGAAAGAAAGTATATACTTCTGCAACTCTTTCCATGAGGGCATTAAATTGTCAATTTCATATGATTCAGTACCAAGAGTATTTGTTAGACGAATTGCATAAGAAGCTTTCCTTTTCTGAACCCCTTGACCGTAAATCACTTCAGGATCTGGTACATAACTCACAGCAGGTTAGCAATCATTTTTTGCAGTGTGGTTATGATGCACTTGAAGCTTCATGTAGGTCAGCTATGACAGGGGCAGTTATTCGTAGGCATGCCTGGTTGAAGGAACAATCTTTACCAGACTATGTTAAAGCTAAGCTCCTGGATGCTCCAATGGAAAAACAAAAATTATTTGGTTCCACGGCTCAGGAGGTCTTGAAGTTTGAAGAAAAGGCAAAATCTGCGCAAACAGTTAAGGACTTTCTGCAAGTACAAGTACCGAGATTCAGCAGAAACTGGCCTACTAAGAATTGGTCCTTTCCGGACTCGGACAGATCCCAGAGGGGCAGGAACAGGCATCCCAGAGGTAGAGGGCAAGCTAGAGGTTCCTACAGAGGCCGTCAGTGGCAGCCTACCAACCAGAGAGGTAGTGCAGGAACAGCAACAACAACTGCTACACCAGGACAGACTCAATGACTTCTTTTTGACTCCGCCAACCAGGGCTCAATTGGAAGCACCATTGGGCGGAAAGCTTTCTTTATTCTCAAAAAACTGGCATTACATTACAAGGGACACATGGACACTGCAAATAATAGACAAAGGATACAGGTTCCATTTCCACACTTTGCCAAAAAGAAAAGGAATGCCAAACCTGCCACCAAATCAGAGGGCAGAGGCTTTGAAGCAAATCAACAAATTAATACAAATGAAAGCCATAGAAAAGGTACCTCTTTCAGAACAAGGCCAAGGATTTTACTCCAGATTATTCCTTGTTCCAAGAAAAGAAAATCAATGGAGGCCTATTCCCGACCTGTCCGCACTGAATACTTACCTCATTGTGCCAAAATTCAAGATGCTGACCCTACAGCAACTTCTTCCCATGCTGGGCAAGGAGTCTTGGCTGGTGACTCTAGATCTCAAGGAGGCATACCTGCATGTCCCTATTCGACAAAGTCGCAGAAGACACCTCAGATTTCTTGCAGGATCAGAGCATTATCAATTCTCAGCATTGCCCTTTGGCTTATCTACTGCACCCAGAGTATTCACGAAATGCCTGGCATCAGTAATTGCACACTACAGACTTCAGGGGATTCAAATCTACCCATATCTGGACGACTGCCTTGTACAAGCGGACAACAAGAAAAATTTGTTAAAGGACTTGGACTATGCCATCCACCTATTACAGGCCTTGGGATACACAGTCAACATCCAAAAATCAAGTCTTGTTCCATCCCAAAAAATAACCTTTTTGGGTGCAGATCTAGACACAACCACCCAAATGGCCTTTCTCCCAGAAGAAAAACAAAAACAACTTCCGGATTACTTCAAGAATCTGACAAGACAAACTCAGTTGACTGCAAGGAAAATCCTGCAGGCCCTGGGTTACATGGCATCCTGCATAATTCTGATTCCACAAGCCAGGCTGCATATGAGAAAATTGCAATGGTACCTAAGGAGTGTATGGACTCAGCACAGTCACAGTTTAGAAACTTTGATACCACTCATTCCTTGCCTTCAAAAGGAATTCCTGTGGTGGGCTCAAGCCTGCCAGTCCAACAGAGGGTTGCCTTTCAACAAACCAAAAGCAAACCAAACCATCACCACGGACGCTTCAGACCGAGGCTGGGGAGCACACATGGAGGACAAATGTATCCAAGGGCTATGGTCTCAAGGACAGCTGCGCATGCACATAAACCAAAAGGAAATGCTGACAGTGATACACGCAATCGAGGCCTTCAAACCTTTCCTTCATCAAGGCCACCTGTTAATAAGGACAGACAACACCACAGTTATGTGGTACATAAACAAGCAAGGAGGCACACATTCCTACCCTCTATGCAGACTGGCCATGAATCTATGGGAACTTTGCTTGAAACTCAATATACAACTACAGTCCCAGTTTGTGCCAGGGAAAGACAATACACTGGCAGACAGCTTAAGCAGAACTACCATGGATGCGCACGAATGGATGCTGCACCCAGACATCTTTTTACTCATAACACAATCATGGGGAAGGCCGGAGATAGATCTGTTCGCCTCGCCCCACAATCATCAACTGAAGACATTCTGCTCAAGGACATACCACCCACAAGCATGGAAGGTGGACTCTCTCTCTTTCAGCTGGAAAGCTCTAAAAGTCTATGCCTTCCCACCACTCCCATTAATGTCCAAGGTTTTACTGAAGATCAGGGCAGAACAGCCAAGAGTGATTCTGATAGCTCCAGACTGGCCAAGACAGCACTGGTACCCACTGTTGAAGAGCATGTCACAGACGAAACCATGGCCTCTCCCCCTATGGCCACTTCTTCTGACACAGAACAATTTCAAGACCCTGCATCCCAACTTGAAAACATTGCAGCTAACTGCCTGGAGAATACCATAACCCCTCCTCAGAATAGCTTATCACAGAGAGTAAAGGACATTATTATGGAAGCTCGCCGGCCTTCCACAAGGAAGGCATGCTCAGCAAAATGGAAAAGATTTCTCATTTGGAACACAACAAAAGGCTTATATGTGACAGTGGTGAGCATGGCACATATACTGGAATATTTAGCAGAATTGTTCCACAATGGCCTGTCTTATTCTTCCATTAAGATACATGCCTCAGCAATTTCAGCAGAATACAATGTTGATCCACCTATCTTCTCGCATCCTCTCTTAAGACAATTTCTGAGAGGAATCAAAAACATCAATCCTCCAAGGAAACCTCCTTTACCTACTTGGGATCTTAACTTTGTGCTGGAGAAACTAACACTTCCTCTATTTGAACCAGCAGCATCGGCGGATCTACAGTTTCTGTCTTGGAAAACTGCATTCCTTCTGGCCATAACTTCAGCAAGAAGAGTATCTGAGTTACAAGCTTTAATGGCAGTGCAGCCATTTCTTATTTTCCATCAAGACAGAGTTTCATTGAGAACCAATCCTACTTTTATGCCAAAGGTGGTATCTAGGGTATCCTTGAACCAAGTTATTCACTTGCCTACATTCTTCCCAAATCCACAAAATAAAGGTGAGAAACTTCTACACACTCTGGATATACACAGACAATTACGCTACTATTTGGACAGAACTAAAAGTTACAGAAAGACTGACCAACTGTTTGTAGCATATGCTGCTGGGGCACAAGGAAAAGCAATTTCCAAGCAGACAATTTCAAAATGGATAGGAAATTGCATTAGTTTTTGTTACTCCTTTCATGGAAAGACGGTTCCTGCAAACATTAGGCCTCATTCCACGAGAGCCACAGCCACCACTACAGCCTTCCTAAGAGGGGTGGCTACCAAGGACATTTTAGAAGCTGGTACATGGAGCTCCATGCATACATTTGCCAAGCATTACAATTTACCTTTATACTCCAGATCCAGAGCAGTTTTTGCTACAGCAGTCCTGCAGGGTATCTTAACTACACCATCCTTCTCTTAGTGCCTCCACCCCCAGATTGGCTATGGTATTCTACCCATATGTTATGACTGCAGATGCATCCTTGAAGGACATAGTACAGTTTTGTACCTACCATAAATGTAGATGTCCGATAGGTATGCATCTGCAGTCAAGTTTACCCTCCCTCCTTCCCCTCTGTGGTATTCCTAGGGTGCTTACCCCTCTATTAGCTAGCTTGGGGATCTATTATGGTGTATTTGTTTGTATATATATATATATATGTATATATTTTTGAAAATGTTTGGAATTTATTGCATTTCTCCAAATTTAGCCTTCCTAGAGGGCACCTGGCATCTGGGGCAAGAAACACTGAGGAAAATGGCATCGGCTGATGCTTTTATACCCCAGACGCTCTGACGTCGGGGAAAGTGCGACATCAGCCGAGGCCAGACCCAGACTTTGGAATCCGGCCGACCGAAGGGCTGCCTGAGGCAGGACAACCCATATGTTATGACTGCAGATGCATACCTATCGGACATCTACATTTATGGTAGGTACAAAACTGTACTTTCTCCAGTTCGATTCTCGGCCGGGATGCCTTCTGTGTGGAGTCTGTATGTCCTCCCTGCATTCATGTGGGTTTTCTCTGGATGCTCCAGTTTCCTCCCACATTACAAAGACATGAGTCTGGAGCGTTTCTCCCCAGGCCAACGCTTGTTCCAAGTCAGACTTTCCCGGTAAACAGATAATAAATAAATAAATCATTTAAATCTTAGGTCTATTTAATCTCCCTTGCCTTAGGATCATGAGAAAAGAAAATTAAAAATGCTTGATCAGACTTTATCCTCTGAGGTGAAGCAAAAAAAGGAAGAGTTATTTGATCCGACCTCAACATCAGATCCAAAACCATAAAAAAGATAGAACTGTCGGATCAAACTGCCATAGTTCCAATGCAGAAATTGTCTTGTCCATCTATTGCTTCAGGCTTGATATCACCTAGGACCATATATCCCACTTCAATGGACCCTCTTCCCTCCAGAGTCCCTTCAGCATTATTGGAAAGAGCAAAATCTCCAATTTCCACTCGTTCTTCTAGGAGTCTTATGGAAGAAGATGCAGAGAGATTGTGGGAAGAATTCTCTCGACGCAGAGCCTGACAAGTGTCCCTTCAGATCCTATCCCTTTGAGTCAGGAGGTCCGAACCTTCACTACCCCCACTTTACCTTTTCCTCCTCTGACTTCTTCCATGGGCCCAGAGTCCTTGGATCTGAGCCATCCAACTCCTTCTGCCTCAGATCCGAGCATATCCTTATCTTCTGAGCCAAAGCTTGCTCTGAGCAATTTGGTTCAGTCGTATCTGGAAAGCTCTTGGAGCAGAGGCTACTTTGTCAGATCCGAGGTGTTGGAGTTGCATCCAAAATTTTCGGTGGCATCTCTGCACCTTGGGCCTCAGCACAGGTTACTTTGGCCCCAACTTCTGCCTCTGGGGATTGTTTTAGAAGTAGGGAGGGCTATGGTCCAGAAGCTTGTCTTTTGTGATCTGGGTGTTTTTTTTTTTTTCTGTCTGGGAACGTCGGTCTTTGAGGTTATGGAGAGAGCCTTGTCTGCATTGGTTACACAGTTCCTACCCCCTCGGATCCTCTGTCCGCAGTCTTGCCATTTCTGCACTTGGAATATCACCTCTCTTCTCTACAGGGACAGCTGGTACCAAAACCCCAGGCTTCCCAATAATGTCACCCAACTTCTTGTGATACCTCCCACTGAGGAGGTCCCTAAGAAGAAGACATGCAAGAGGAAGCACTTGGGATATATTCCAGAGGAATCACAGAACATACTGACTTTGATGAAGGTGAAGGGTCTTCATGCTCTCCTCCTGATGATGGCTTATTTGGAGACATCCATGAAATCCTGAAACAGAGAAGTGCCTGGAAGCCCAGCAACCCTTCTTCCGAGGAGTCTGTATTCCTGGAGGCATTCAATACTGGCCTGTCTACCTCCAGGGTGACTCAGACTGCCAACAAGCTCATTGAGATGATCCCTTGGCGGGCATGGAAGGATCCTGACACCACAGAACCAGTACCTTGGAGACTTCATAAAATTATGACAGCACCAAAGGACAAGCAGTTTTGGGCAAAAGGGGTGCCTGTTGATGACACAGTTGTGGCGGCGGCCACTATGAAGGAACTTGCTGAGGAGAGTTCCACTGTTCATCCCCCCAACAAGGAATCTCAGGCATTGGACAGGTTCTGGGAACTGTCTTTGCTTCAGCGACCTTCGCCTTAAGGTCACTGAACTGTGTGGCACATTTCACCAGGTTACAGAGAGACCTGATTAAGGAGCTTTCTGACACCCTTTCTGGATCCATTTCTATATAAGTGCAAGGATCGGTAACTTCTCAGTTGGCTACCCTGCAATCGGTTTCCAATTCTTCCATGAGGCTAATTTTACATGGAGCCGAAAGAACCTCAAAGGCGGCAGGTTCAGGTGTTTCCTTCAAGTCTTCATTCATCAATGCTGCCTTTGATGGCATGTCCTTGTTCGGCCCCAAAGTAAGAGACACATTATCCAGGTGTGAAAAGGACAGAAAGACCCTGTCTGCTGTGGGCGTACATTTTTCCACCCCTCAAAAGATCCTTTTCCAAGAATCAGTGTGACACTGGAAAAATGTGATTCAAAAAGTCCCAGGGACCTTTCCAAGGCACACATGGAGGAGTGTCCCCCAGGGCTAGAGGGGGGAACTCTAGTAGTAGATGCTGCCACCTGTGGCAGAGGTGGCCCACAAAGCCAAGGGTCCAGAGGTTGATTTTTTCTTTGGCATACTCCTTCAGTGCTTCTAAATGGAGGCCCAGTTTCCCACATCTGGAGGCAATCCATAGTTGATTATCCCTGCACTGGAGAGCCTGGCTGAAAATAACTACAGATATGTGGGGGCAGAGGATTATTTCCAGAGTTTATTTAATACAATTTTCCTTTCCTCCTCCTCCTTCCAAAAACATCCCTGATATTCCACCCAGTCAGAGGGAAGAGGCAGCAATTCAGGTACTAAAGCTGCTTGAAAAGAGTCATCCAAGAGGTCCCTCCAGACCAGATAGGATCCAGAACTTACTCAAGATTCTTTTTAGTGCCAAAGAAAATAGGGGACTGGATACCAATTCTGGATCTCAGCAACTTGAGCAAATCAGTTTGAACCAAGGTCCAGATGGTCATGGTTCAGTCCTTTCTCTCCTTTTTGGAGAAGGACAACTGGATGTGCTCAATAGACCTTCAGGCTTCCAGCTGGGCGACAGTCATTACCAGTTTAGAGATGTCCTTCATGGATGCATCTGCAGTCATAACAACTGGGTTGTCCTGTCGTCAGGCAGCCCTTCGGTCGGCCAGATTCCAAAGTCTGGGTCCGGCTTCGGCTGATGTCGCACTTCACCCGACGTCATCTCTGCTGGTCTTCGGGTATAAAGGCATCAGCCGACGCCATTTTCCTCAGTCTTTCTTGCCGTGGTGCCGAAGCAGAAGCTGTTCGCAAGTGCCGGTCGGTCAGATCCAGAGATTACTACTACCGAATACTACTTCGAAGACTTCTAAAAAGCTAAGTACCCCGTTGGGGACTCTTTCTTGCCTCAGCCGATGTCAGAAAAAGTCAATAACTGTTTAACTTGTGGGAAACAAATACCTCATAAAGATTTCCACTCTTACTGCTTGCCTTGCTTAGGCCCAGACCACGACGTAGCAGCCTGTTCGGCCTGCGCTTCCTTCAACCGACGAACGCTAAGGCGTCGGTCGGAGTTTGCTGAACAGTTTTTCGGCTCAGACTTTGCGTACATTATGCCGTCGGATCCTCCGACTACCCAAATTATTAAAAAACGCAAGGAAAAAGACCGACACTCGCGGTCCGCGGTTTCGGCCGAAACCACGGTGAAGCAAGCCGCGAGTGTCTCGGTTTCGGCCGAAACCAAGAAAACTGGTCAATCTCCAGCCGAATCCTTGGCTACTACTGAGGCTCCTGCTACCTTGCCTGAATCGGCCTCAGAAATTTTGCCTACAACCGTGGTTTCTACTGATTTATCAGACACCATCCCTTTGGATGTCTCTACCCCAGCACGTGGTGCTGCTAGACCCCCTGCAGCCAAGTCAGTGCCGGTTAAACCTCCCTCACACAGGCCCACTTCTAGTTCACAAATGCTTACTCTGGCAGAAGATTTAATATCCTTAATTAGGGGATCCCAATCTCACCCAGACAGGGCCTCTCAGCCCCCTGAAAAGAGACCTAGGACAGAGCCCCCCGAGCCAGTGTCCTCTGAGGCTTCTGCGGATGACTCCGACATTTCAGAACAGCCAGAGGACCCTTTTTTTACATATGAAGACTCCGATGCTGAAGAATCCATTCCAGCTGCCTCTCCACCAGAGGAATTTTCTTTTGGGGAAACCTTGCATGCCATGAGAGAACAATTCCAATGGCAGGGACAAGATTTCTCAGACTCAAGAAAAAGGCTTAGGACCTTTCTACACTTACCACAACATAGGCCCTTAGCTATACCTCCTGTTTTACCTGTTGTGGATGACGCATTTAATGATGTCTGCACTGCTCCTGATTCTTTACCTCCTGCCCCTGCCAAACCTGATAGATA
Source organism: Protopterus annectens (assembly GCF_019279795.1). Lineage (NCBI taxonomy): Eukaryota > Metazoa > Chordata > Ceratodontiformes > Protopteridae > Protopterus > Protopterus annectens. The sequence continues at coordinate 1,147,087,280 of NC_056741.1, read as the reverse complement.
TTACAGGGTACCTGACACTCATCACCACCTATACAAGGCCCCACTGGCAGACCCCAAAACTATTTCCCAGGGGCCTAAGGCAGTAGCCTCGACCACAGCAAAACCCTATTCCTTCAGCAAAGGAATCCAGGTCCTTAGACAGATGGGGGAAAAAAGTTTACACCTCTGCTACTCTCTCAGCTAGAGCTTTAAACTGTCAATTTCACATGATCCAATACCAAGAGTTTATGCTTGATCAGTTAACTAAAAAAGTATCCTCTGATGAATCTTTAGACAAGAAATATGTATTAGAAATGGTAAATAACATACAACAGGTTAGTAACCATTCCTTAAAATGTGGCTATGATGCACTGGAGGCTTCATTTAGATCAGCCATGACTGGCACAGTGATAAGAAGACATGCATGGCTGAAAGAACAGGTCTTACCGGATCATGTTAAAGCAAAGCTATTAGATGCTCCCATGGATAAGGCCAGTTTATTTGGTACACCTGCCCAGCAGGTAATGAAGAAAATGGAAGAAAAGGCAAAATCTGTACAAACAGTTAAAGATTTCTTACAGGTTCAGCCCCCAAGGTTTAGCAGGAACTGGCCTGCCAAAAATTGGTCCTTTCCTGACTCCACAAGATCCCAAAGGGGCAGAAACAGACGATCCAGAGGCAGAAACCAATCCAGAGGAGGTGCCTACAGAGGAAGACAGTGGCAAGGTAATAACAGAGGCACAGACACAACCACTGCCACTGCAACAGGACAATCACAGTGACTTGACTCTAACTCCGCCTACCAGGGAGCAAATAGCAGCACCATTAGGCGGAAAGTTAGCCTTATTTTCGAAAAATTGGCACTATATCACAAAAGACAAGTGGATTTTGCAAACCATAGACCAAGGCTACCGGTTCCACTTCCACACCTTGCCAGTAAAAAGAGGAATGCCAAACCTGCCTCCAAATCAAAAAATAGAAGCTCTACAGCAGATAGCGAAATTATCCAAGATGAGAGCTGTGGAAAGAGTACCAATAACAGAACAGGGCAAAGGATTCTACTCCAGACTCTTCCTAGTACCAAGAAAAGAGAAAAGTTGGAGACCTATTCTCGACCTGTCCATCTTAAACACATATATCATTGTCCCAAAATTCAAAATGCTGACCCTACAGCAACTTCTTCCCATGCTGGGCAAAGAGTGTTGGCTGGTAACTCTAGATCTCAAGGAGGCATACCTGCACGTCCCCATTCGACCCAATTGCAGAAGATACCTCAGATTTCTTGCAGGATCAGAGCATTATCAATTCTCAGCATTGCCCTTTGGCTTATCTACTGCCCAGAGTATTCACAAAATGCCTGGCATCAGTAATCGCTCACTGCAGACTACAGGGAATCCAAATTTACCCATACCTGGACGACTGCCTGCTACAAGCGGACAACAAAAGCAAGCTGACAACAGATTTACAAAGGGTCATTTACTTGCTACAAGCCCTGGGATACACAGTCAACTTACAAAAGTCAAGGCTGATACCATCCCAGACAAGAACATTCTTGGGCGCGGAATTGGACACAGTAAAACAAATGGCATTCCTAACTGCAGAAAAACAAAAAGAACTCCCTCTTTACTTCTTGGCATTAACAAGACGGAACAAACTAACAGCAAGAAAAGTTCTGCAGGCCTTGGGCTTCATGGCATCATGCATAATCTTGGTCCCACATGCCAGACTGCATATGAGAAAACTACAGTGGTACCTAAAGAATTTATGGTCTCAACACAGGCACAGCCTAGAAGCAGAAATACCATTAATCCCATGCCTAAGACAGGAATTCCTCTGGTGGGCCCAAGCATGCCAGTCAAACCCAGGCCTACCCTTCCACAAGTTTCGAACAAGCCAAACCATCACAACAGATGCCTCAGACCTAGGATGGGGGGCGCACATGCTGGACAAATGCGTACAAGGATTGTGGACTCAGGACCAGCTGCACCTGCACATAAACCAAAAAGAAATGCTGGCAGTAAAACTGGCAATCCAAAAATTCAGACCATTCCTCAAAGAAGGCCATTTGATGATAAGGACAGACAACACCACAGTCATGTGGTACATCAACAATATGCAGAATGACTTTGGACCTTTGGAATCTCGCTCTCAGCTACAACATCCAGTTACAGGCAATATTTGTACAGGGAAAAGAGAACACTCTAGCAGACATGTTAAGCAGAACCACCTCGGATGCTCACGAATGGATGCTACACCCAGACATCTTCAAGACCATCACAAAGAAATGGGGAATGCCACAAATAGATCTATTCGCTTCCCCTCTCAATCACCAGCTCAAAAAATTCTGCACAAGGACATTCCACCCACTTGCATGGAAGGTGGATTCTCTTTCCTTCAGCTGGACAGGTCTGACAGCATATGCATTTCCACCTCTTCCCTTGATACACAAGGTATTACTGAAAATCAAGGAGGAACGTCCAAGGATAATCCTGATAGCTCCGAACTGGCCAAGACAACACTGGTACCCATTGCTGAGGAGCATGTCTCAGGAGAAAATGTGGTCAATACCCTGATGCCTTTGATGTTAACTCAGAACAACTACAGCATCATGCATCCAAACCTAAAACTTTGCAGCTGACTGCCTGGAACATCACATAGCAGCAACTAAGCCAGATCTTTCCCAAAGGGTTAAAGACATTATCCTTGAAGCCCGCAGACCTTCAACAAGAAGGAACTATGCAGGAAAATGGAAAAGGTTTGTCATTTGGAGTACTGAAAGAGGAAAAGATGTGTCGAATATAGATATTGCAAACATTCTGGAGTACTTGGCAGAGCTTTTACATACAGGCCTGTCCTATTCCTCCATCAAGATACATGCATCAGCTATTTCAGCAGAATACAGCTTTGATCCACCTGTCTTTTCACATCCTCTACTCAGGCAGTTCATCAGAGGGATCAAGAATGTAAAACCTCCAAGGAAACCACCATTACCAGCATGGGACTTGAACTTTGTGCTAGAAAAGTTGACACTCCCTCCGTTCGAACCAGCAGCAACAGCAGATCTACAGCACCTATCATGGAAAACTGCTTTCCTACTGGCAATTACCTCAGCAAGGAGGGTTTCGGAACTGCAGGCCTTAATGGCAGTACAACCCTTCCTAATCTTCCATAAAGATAGGGTGTCCATGAGAACTAATCCTACATTTATGCCTAAGGTGGTATCCAGAGTGTCTTTAAACCAGGCAATCCACCTACCTACCTTCTTTTCCAATCCACAAAACAGAGGGGAAAGAATGCTGCATACCTTGGACGTACATAGACAGCTACGCTACTACCTGGACAGAACCAAAAGTAACAGAAAAACTGACCAGCTTTTGGTAGCCTATGCAACAAGGAGGGAAGGAAAAGCAATTTCCAAACAGACAATCTCCAAATGGATAGGAAATTGCATAAGATTTTGTTACTCCTACCATGGAAAACCAATTCCACAGAACATAAGACCTCATTCTACAAGGGCTACAGCCACTACCACAGCTTTCTTATGAGGAGTGGCAACCAAGGACATTATTGAGGCTACTTGGACCTCCGTGCATACATTTGCCAAGCATTATAATTTACCTCTATATTCTAGATCCCGAGCAGGGTTTGCCACTGCTGTATTGCAAGGGATCCTAACCACACCATAATTTTATCTTCCTCCTCCCCTAGTTGGCTATGGTATTCTACCCAGTTGTTATGACTGCAGATGCATCCATGAAGGACATAGTACAGTTTTGTACCTACCATAAATGTAGATGTCCGAACTGGATAGCATCTGCAGTCAGGATTACCCTCCCTCCTTCCCTCTGTGGTACTCCTAGGGTATTTATCCTCTTAATAGCTAGCTGGGGAGGAGTCTCTTATGGTGTATTTGTTTGTATATATGTACATACATGCTTATTTTTTGTGTTTGCCTTCTATCTTTTTGGAAACCTTGGCATTTATCCAAAATTTAGCCTTCCAAGAGGGCAACTGGCATCTGGGGCAAGAAACACTGAGGAAAATGGCGTCGGCTGATGCCTTTATACCCGAAGACCAGCAGAGATGACATCAGGTGAAGTGCGACATCAGCCGAAGCCGGACCCAGACTTTGGAATCCGGCCGACCGAAGGGCTGCCTGACGACAGGACAACCCAGTTGTTATGACTGCAGATGCTATCCAGTTCGGACATCTACATTTATGGTAGGTACAAAACTGTACTTTCTGCCCTTTGGTCTCACCTTAGCTGCCAAGGTGTTTACAAAGTGCATGGCTCTAGTAGCAGCTCACTTGAGACTGCAGGGATTCCAGGTGTTTCCATATCTAGATAGCTGGCTGATTTCCACCCCAACCAGGCATCAACTGATAATGGCAAGAGAAAAGATTTTGCTAACATGCACCCTTCTAAGGATAACCATAAACTGCAAAAAGTCTCATCTGGAACCAAAGCTTAGAATTCACAGGAGCACTTCTCAACACAAAATCAACCATTGCTTCACTTCCCCCTTCAGCAGTTCAAATAATAAGATCACAAGTCGGAAAGTTAATGTGCAGTACAAAGATATCAGCCCACTTGGTCCTTCATGCTCTGGGATCAGTGGCAGCAGCAAGAACTTTAGTACCATTAGCCAGATTTTACTTGAGAATCCTCCAGTGGATGCTTCCACTTAGTGGTCAATACTTTGTCAATCCATGTCTATTCCAATTCAAATCACTCACTTACGCAAGAAAGATCTTGTGTGGTGGATTCAGTCAGATCAAGTTCTTCAAGGTCAGTTTGTTTCCTCTCAACCCAAGGCCATAGTGACAATGGATGCTTCCCAGCAGGGGTAGGGGGACCATTATCTGGGCAACAATGTCCAAGGCACTTTGTCCCCCAAAAAGGTCAGTTTGCATATCCGTATCCTAGAGATGAGAGCAGTGCTATTAGTATTGCAGGGACTTCAGGATACTCTCCCTTCAGGGACAATTGCAATTCAAGAGGGCAACATGTCAGTAGTTTGGTACTTCAACAAACAAGGAGGGACCAGATTTTACCCTTTGTGTTCAGAAATGCTCAGGGTGTGGTAATGGGTGATGTCATCCAACCACTTTCTTTTAGAGGTGCACATTCCAGGAAAGTCCAGAGTGATAGCAAACAAACTGAGCAGGTGCATTCTTCTATCTCTTGAGTAATCCCTCAACCACAACATGACAGAATTGATTTTCCATTAGTGGGGCTAGCCTTACTGCGATTTTTTTCACCTCTCCCCTAAACAAATACAGCAGCTAATTTGCCCTCCTCCCCCACAGGGGAAATCAGCAAGGGAAGCTCTTGTCCATGATTGGCGCCCTAGTCTTCTTTATCTGATTCCACTGATTCAAAATTTTCTGCAGAAAGCCGCCAGGTTGAAGAGCAAAGTAATCCTGATTGCACCTTACTGGCCTTGACAGATTTGGTTCCCCTTCCTTTGGCCTCACTTACTTCACCAGCCTTGGATTCTGGATCCGATTCCAGACCCTCCTGTCCCACCCAATGGCATGATTCATTCAGATATACCAAACCACAGCCTTACGGCTTGGTTTCTCAAGTTCCATTAATAGCCAGACAATGCTGTCTTCACCTGGTGAAAAATACTGTTATCTTCCCATAAACCATCTACAAGGAAATTTTATGCACGTAAATGGAAAAGGTTTGCTTGCTGTGCACTTCAAAATAATATTGATCCTCAGCTTCGATATATATGACATTCTTGAATGTTTAGCTTCCCTTTTCAATGAAAAAGCTAGCTCATCAACAGTTAAGGTGCATTTAGCAGTAATTTCAAATTTTCACATGGGATTTGATAACTCTTTTTAGTCGCTTTTCAAACTTTGCAAAACCTTTCTATGAGGCATGCTTCTCTTAAGACCCCCCCTTTAAAGATCCTACTCCTCCATGGGATTTGAATCTGGTACTGCAGGTACTTACCCACTCCCCCTTTGAACCTACAGCTAAATTTAACGTTAAATATATTTCTTGGAAGACTATTTTTAGTGGCCAAAACTTCTGCTAGATGAGTATTGGAAATTCAGGCTTTATTTTTGAAACCACCATATTTGATTTTTCACAAGGATAGAGTCACGTTAAGGTCTAATGCTTCCTTTCTTTCCAAGGTGTTCTCATAATCTAATGTCAGTCCATTGATTTGCCAGTGTTCTTTCCAAATTTTGCAAACAAGGGCAAATACTTGCTACATTTACTAGTTGTTCAGACAATTGCATTTTTACTTGCATAGAACAAAAGACTTCAAAAAATCGGACCAATTGCTTTTTATTTGTGGATGTCAAATTAGGAAAACCAGTAACCAAAGTCACCTTAGCCTAATGGCTTACTAATTGCATTTCATTTATTTATAACAAATTGTGTGTCACCTTACCAAAACCATTACAACCTCACTCAGCTAGATCCATGGCAACTTTTTCTGTTTTTCAGGCTAGAGTGTCTGTGGATGATATATGTGCAGCAACAACTTGGGCTACTCCACACACCTTTGTTACTCACTGCGAATTGGATTTGGTCCCCAAAGGGAGAGCATCATTTGGTTCAGTGGTGCTCAGGAATATCCTTCTTTGACTCCACCAGGGATCTAGGGTAGCTGGGAACTCTATCCCATTAATTGAGGATAGAATACATCCTGTAAAGAAGTTATGTACTTATCATAACGTTTCACCTGTGTTGTCCATTTTCATTCTTCCTTAACTCCTCACACATCAACCCCGACCTTTAAAACTCTTTAAAGAATGAGTGTTTAGGAACATCACTGCTCTTTATACTGAGCTCCAGATAAGGTCGTCTTTTTCCTTCCTTTTAGATTACAAATATTTCTTTCTAGTAAAATCAGCAAACAAGATCTGAGGTACTTGGGGCTGGTGCATTGTGGGTAAGGGAAAGCTCAAGAGGTCTAGGTTGCCACGAGCTTTTGCAACAGCCGAGTTGGATCCAAGGTATCTCATCTGAACCCATTAGCTAAGGAAGAATGAAAATGGACACCACAGATGGAACGTTATGGTAAGTACATTACTTCATTTTATAGGTCATTGCATGCTACAAGGGATTTGAATTGGCAAAAGATGTTTCCATACTTAGTGACTTTTCAAAGTGTCAGGAATCACATAGTTGAGAGATCTCCTACACCAGCAGGAATCACATAGTTGATCCCAGCTGGTGTAGGAGATCTCTCAACTATGTGATTCCTACACCAGCTGGAGTCCCAGCTGGTGTAGGAATCACATAGTTGAGAGATCTCCTACACCAGCTGGGATTCCAAGAAAACATTCAAAACTCTGACTCCTTAACACAGGATTATGTTCTTGGAGTGTCTGCTCAACACCTCAGTTTAAAGAGCTTTTCTTCCACAGGAAAAAATAGATACAGATGTAGATATAGATCTATTTTTAAGGTTTTCCACCCAAACTTTAGTCATTAAGAGGTAATATTTCAGGATTTTGGGGTGTCATGGCATCTTAATTTCTCATGATAACCCTGGCAAGACTCTACATGAAAAAGATACAAAGGTATCTGAAGATTATTTATTCCCAATACCAACATCCTTTGTCATTTCAAATCTCAGTGCTGGGTTTTGTCAGAAGAGAAATCACTTGGTGGAGTTAGCAAATCAAAGGATCATAGGAGTTTACTAGGCTAATGTTCCTGGGGCCCTTACAAGCCTAGCCAAGAGTTTATCCAAAAAAAAGAAACCTCAGTCAGCACCTGTCAATAAAGGAGAAAGGTAGAACCCCTAAGACAAAATTGTGGTTTCCCATCTGCTCATCAAGGTTGTGCTTGAAGAGGGTCAGCGAGGTACTCTGTTTGACATGTATGGGAAGTCTATTCCAGAGATGGGGTAGCCTCTGGGAGACAAACCTGTCTCTCCAGCAGGTTTTGTTGATGTCTTATATTAGATTTAGGCCTGTCAAGCGGGTAATGCACGAGGATTTAGACTTACGGGTATGGAGCATCTCTAGTAGGGCAGGGTCTGATATTGCCTTGTAGGCGAGACATAGCTCATCTCTGAGCAATCTGTATGACACCAAGTAGAGTAATAGTGATTTGAGCCTGTCCGTATAGGACAGGTGTTCAAGGCCATGGATTCTCTTTGTGAGGTATTTGTGTGGCCTTTCCAGTTGGTGCAGGTATTTGAAGAAGTAGATACCAAATGGGGCGTTGTACTCAATTATAGGCCTACTGAGGGAGGAGTACAGAGAAGGTAATAAGCTCCTTTTTTCTGGATGCAATCCCTTTACATATGAGATGAACCAAGTAAAAGTTTTTTTTTTGACCACTGCCACCATATGATGGTCAAATGTGAGATTGTTGTCAACCTGAGTACCCAGGTCTCTCACCGCAGGTTGTATGCTTAGGGGGTTGCTGTTGATGTGGTAATCATTAGGGGCTGTGTTTTGCTGAATGGTGTGATAATACATTTTTTTCTGCCTTTAACTTAAGGCCGTGACTTTGGCACCAGTTATTTGTAGCTGTGAGACCCTGTTGCAGTATGCTAACATCATTTGGTGAGTCAATGACAACACTCGACTTACAGTCATCTGCAAACTTGGACAGCCACAGGCCCTTTGTCTTTGCCTGGACCTCTGAGGATTAGATGCCAAACAGTAGGGGTCCCAGGACAGATCCCTGGGGGACACCACTAGTGACAGGTCTGTTGTCAGAGGTGGTGGCACCTATTTTGACTATATGGGTCCTATCGGTGAGCCAATTGGCCACCCACCTGACGAGATAGGAATTAACGCCAAGTTGTGTTGGCTTTTCAATTATGCCCGGGTGGGGGATTGTGTCAAAGGCCTTGGCCAAGTCAAGGTAAGCTGTATGTACTGACTTTCCCTCATCCAGGGCCTCTGTGATGGTCTCAATGAAGTCAGCCAGGTTCAGTAGGCAAGATCTGCCCCTGACAAGTCCGAATTGGATGGGGTGAAGTGCTTGGAGATTGCCTATATCCTTGTTTATGAGATCCATAATAGTACACTCCATGGCTTTACAGATCAGACTTGTTAAGCTAATAGGAGCGATAGTTTCCTGGGTCAGTAGTGACACCACCTTTGTGCAAAGGGGTGACAATGGCAGTTCTCCACTCTGCTGGAATGAAGCCTGTAATTAGGTTGTGGTTGAATAGGGTGCTCAGTGTTAAAGTTAGATGTTAAGTTGTCTATCTCGCCTTCATTCTTGCTGGATGGGTTCGGAGCCGACCTCGGCTCAGACTCGGCCACTCTAAAAGCTCGAGAGTTGGTTCCACCGGCTCGAGGCTCCCCTTATATCCCACAATGCTAGGCGTGAGTTACCTCAGATCTCGTTTGCCGCTACAGCGATCGAGGTGTTGGTTTTCTACCGGTTCTTGGTAAGTGACTTTCTTGTAAAGTTAGTGTATTTAAACCCCTTTATTTTTAATTTTTATACTTATTTCCCTTAGTTTAGAGGAATTCTTGCCCTTTTCTTAAAATTCCTGTTTTTCCCCACAAGAACTTTAAGTTCTTCCCTCGGGCCTTCAGGCCTTCTTCCTTCCCTAGTGGGTGTGTGTGTGTTATTTTTCTTAATTTAAAACCTAGTTAGTTGTTTTATTTTAAGCTAAAACTAGACAGGGTGTAATCAGTGTGTTTTTGACTGTGTGTGTGATTGCACTTTCGGAATGTCTAAAGAATCAAAGGTCTCAGGCTTCAAGAAGTGTGATGCGTGCTGTCAGAAAATGTCTCTGACAGACGGTCACACTTCTTGTGACTACTGCCTGGGACCTTTGCACCTGCAGGACTCCTGTGCTGTTTGCCATGGCTTCAGTCCCAGGGTCCTGCAGGAAAGAAAAAATAAATTAATTTTAAGAGGTTTACTCAAGCCTGAGGATTCCCTTTCTGTGTCTTCAGGGAAGCCCTCCAAGGCTTCTAGGTCTTCGGCTCCAACAACTGAGCCGAGACCTAAGGCTTCTAAACCTCTGCCTACATCGGCTCCGGCTGGAGCCGATGAGTCTCAGTCCACAGTTTCTGTGGTTCCCTGGGCACGGGCTGGAGCCGAGGAATTAGAAATTCCCGTGTCGGCTCCGACCAGACCTTCGGAGCCGACATCTAGGAAGAGGTCCAGGTCACCATCCCTTGGCTCCGTTCATTCGGCTCCAGGATCTCCCCTGCTGTCTGAACGGAGCCATAAATCTCACTCCTCTAGGTCATCGAGGCTGTCGGATCATGACCTTCAGAGGGTAGTGAGTCGACTTCTTAAGTCCGAGGCACTGGCCCAGATGCTTCAGAGCCCGACTCATCAGTCGATGCCTGCCCCTGTCCATCAATATATTCCTCCTCCGACTCCGTTGAGCTTGGAGCCGGGTCGTGTCGGAACCGAGACTGTCATAGCGTCGGAGCCGATACAATTGTCTTCGGCTCCATCGTCGGCTCCGATTTCTTCCTTAGAAGAATCTCGGCGCCGGACTTCCATCGTCGGCTCGAGGGGTGAGTGGCATCGGACCCTTGTCCGACCCCGCTCTTCCTCTCGGAGCTTCGGCGCTGGTGAGTTCGGCTCCGACATCAGCCTCGGAGCCATCACTGTCGGTGCCGAGGGAGGTTCTCAGCTTCTCGGAGCGGGGACCTCTGGCTTTGCCTGACAGGGGTGCGTTCGAGATCATGCGGAGTGTGTTAGAGCCTGGCTCTACTCCACAGTCGGCTCCGTCCGCCCCTCCCTCTACGGTGCCTCAGGTCAAGTCGACTCACTCCCTCATCCCAGACTGCAGAGAGCCAGCTCCTCAGGAACCCCCTGTGGGGATTTCATCCTCTTCCAAGGCCTCTCCTGATTTGGCAGAAGAGCCCCCTCGGAAGAGGAAGTGTAAGAGGAAACACATTGACTCACCTGAGTCCATCACATCTGACACAGATTTAGATGATTCCGAGGGTTCCCCCCGTTCCCCTTCTGAAGATGTCTCCTTTGCAGACATTCTAGAGATCCTGAAACAGAGGGGAAATTGGCCAGCCCTTAACCCTTCGGAGGATGAATCCGTGTATCTTGAGGCGTTTGGCTCTCGCCCTTCCACCTCCTGGGTGTCCCCCCCCTTTGACCCCCTCATGCAGGTGGTTGCTAAAAAGGCATGGGCGGCTCCTGATTCAGTGGACCCCACTCCCAGGAGACCCTCCAAGTTCATAACGGCACCAGCAGACAAACAGTTCTTGACAAAAGGAGTTTCTGTGGATGCTATGGTGGTAGCTGCTGCCACTAAGAAGGAACTAGCTGATCCTTCAGTACCTGTCCATCCACCTAACAAGGAATCTAGGTCCATGGACAGGTACGGGAAGCGGATGTTCTCGTCAGCGACATTTACTATCGTTAAGCTGAACTACCTGTGCCATTTCACTCTTCTTCAAAGGGACTTGATTAAAGAAGCGAGTGACATGTTGAAGGACCTTACAGCTGCGGGTTTTCAAGATAAGATGAACACTCAGCTGGCTACCCTTAACTCCATAACCAACTCCTCCATGCGCCTCCTTTCTTATGCGGCTGATGGAGCGAGTAGGGCCGCAGGGACAGGTGTGGCCTTACGTAGGCATGCCTGGATGCGGCTATGCAATTTTGCGGACCCCTTCAAGACGTCTTTCACTAACTCCCCGTTTGATGGATCATCTCTCTTTGGTCCTCAAGTGAAAGAAACCTTGACTAGGTGCGAAACTGATGGCAAGACTCTTTCTGCCGTCGGAGTCCGTTTTTCTACTCCTTCTAGGCCTTACCCCAAAGGCCAGAAAAGTGGAAAAATGTGGTTCCGTAAACAATCTCAAGGGACTTCGCCTGACGCACAAAGTTGTTTCCCCGCCAGAGGCAGAGGCGGGAATAACAATGGTAGACGTCGCCCTCGAGGCAGGGGGGCTCCGCAGAACCAGGGCAATCGGGAAGCCTTCTCTGATAAGCCCTATCAGCATCCCTGAGGTGTTGCCCGACTGCCCACCTTCGGAGGCAGTCGGGGGAAGATTGTCACTGTACCCAGAAGCCTGGCTATCCCTGACTCAAGACAAATGGGTACAGTCCGTCATTTCCGAAGGCTATTCTATCCCCTTTCTTCGCACTCCAAACCAATCAAAAAAAATCCCTTCCAAATGTTCCACCCGCTCAAAGGGATCTAGCGGTTTTGGAAATTTCAAAACTGCTTGCAAAAAGAGCAATTCAGCCAGTTCCAGCAGACCAGCAAGGATCCGGAATCTACTCAAGGTTCTTTTTAGTTCCAAAGAAAACAGGGGACTGGAGACCAATTTTGGATCTCAGTATCTTGAACAGATCAGTCAAGAAAACAAGATTTCGGATGGTCACGCTGCAATCCATCCTTCCCCTATTGGGAAAAGGAAACTGGATGTGCTCTATAGACCTTCAGGATGCGTACTATCACATAAAAATGAACAGACGCTCCAGAAGATTCCTCCGCTTCAGGCTGGGAACCAGTCATTTTCAGTTCAGGGCCCTGCCCTTTGGTCTCACCACTGCCCTCCGGGTGTTTACCAAATGCATGGCAGTGGTAGCTTCTCACCTGAAACGACAAGGATTCCAGGTGTTTCCATATTTGGACGACTGGCTCCTCACAGCTCCCACCAAGCATCTCCTTCTGATGGCCAGGGATTACACTTTTCGCATTTGTCAAAAGTTAGGCATTTCAATAAATTGCGAAAAGTCTGTTTTGTCGCCTTGTCGTACTATTACTTTCATAGGCGCAAATCTAGACACAGTAGACATGTCTGCGAGACTAACACATCAGAGAATAACAGACATTCACAAACTGGTCTCACTCCTTTTCAACAACAACAGAATCAAAGCCAGGTTAGTTCTGAAGGTGTTGGGAATTATGGCGGCGGCCATACCTCTGCTTCCATTAGCCAGATTCCACATGCAGATCCTTCAATGGATGCTCTTTACACAGTGGTCATACCAGCAACTTCCAATGTCCCACACCATTATGATCACGCAGGCGTGCAGAAATCATCTCATGTGGTGGATGTCTTCCCCTCCGCTCTTGTTGGGAAGACCCTTTGTTCCACCCCCTCCGGTTGCTACTCTGACAACGGATGCCTCCCTGATCGGGTGGGGGGGCATTATCAGGGCAGGACGGTCCAGGGCACATGGCAACCAAACGAATGCCACTTGCACATAAATGTTCTGGAGATGAGAGCAGTGCTTTTAGCGTTGCAAGCCCTTCAAGACTCTCTTCCCTTGGGAACGATTGCAATCCAGACAGACAATATGTCTGTAGTGTGGTACATCAACAAACAAGGCGGAACCAGGTCATACCCCCTGTGTCAAGAAGCACTCAGATTGTGGCAATGGGCGATTTCTTCTCAGCGATTTCTGATAGCAACGCACATACCCGGGAAGTCCAATCAAATTGCGGACAAGTTGAGCAGAGCTATCCTCATGCCTCACGAGTGGTCTCTGAAAGACTCTGTTGTGAGAGAAATTTTCCTCAAGTGGGGTCAGCCTTGCTGCGATCTTTTTGCTACTCCCCAAAACAGCAAGTGCAGAGAATATTTCACTCTATTCCCTTTACCAGGCCAACCCAGCAGAGACGCTCTAGTCCAAGTTTGGCCCTGGGGACTTCTGTATGCATTTCCTCCCTTCCCACTAATCTCTCAAGTGATACAGAAAGCTATCGCTCAGAAGGCCTCATTGATCCTCATTGCTCCTTACTGGCCTCGACAGGTGTGGTTCCCCTTTCTACATCAATTTCTTTTGGAGCGACCGTGGCATCTGGACCTAGTTCCAGATCTTTTGATCCATCAGTCGGGTCAGTTACATCGCTCCCTCCCCTCTCTGAACCTCACTGCTTGGTTCCTCCAGTTCCAACATTAGCCAGGCTTCCTCAATTATCTCACTCCGTTCGAGATATTTTGATAGCTTCCCATAAATCTTCCACTCGGAAGATTTATTTGAGTAAGTGGAAACGCTTCACATATTGAGCTCAAGGAAGGGACATAGACCCTTTCACTGCTTCCATCCAAATAGTCCTTGATTTTCTAGCTGAACTCTTCCATGCAGGTTCATCTCCCTCTACTCTTAAAGTTCAATTGGCAGCTATTTCTAACTTTCATGTTGGTATTTCTGAATCTGCCTTGATGTCCCACAAGCTTTGCAAAGCCTTTTTGAAAGGAGTTTTTCTTCTCAGACCTCCTATAAGAAATCCTCCTTCTCCTTGGGACCTAAATTTAGTTCTTGCTTCTTTGATTCTTCCCCCTTTCGAACCTGCAGTCTCCTGTTCTTTAAAATTGCTATCATGGAAGACTCTCTTTCTGGTAGCCATTACTTCAGCTAGAAGAGTCTCAGAGCTTCAAGCACTCAGCTGTCGACCTCCTTATTTATTGTTTCATAAGGACAGGGTATCCTTCGAACGAACCTGTCCTTTTTGCCTAAGGTAGTCTCGACGTCAAATCTAAATCAAAGCATTGACCTTCCTGTCTTTTTTCCAGAATATTCCAATAGGTCTGAACAAAAATTACACTGCCTGGATGTTCATCGTCAATTGAGGTACTATTTGGATAGAACAAAACAATTCAGAAAATCTGACCAGCTGTTTGTCTCCTATGCGGAAGGCAGAAAGGGACTTTCAGTTTCAAAGGTATCATTATCCAGATGGCTAACATCTTTGATTTCCCTTGTATATGAAATTAGACACCAAAAGCTGCCTAATAAACCTAAGGCCCATTCCACCAGAGCTTTGGCTACTTCTTTAGCCTTCCAAGACAGGCTGCCTATTGACACCATTTGTGCAGCGGCTACTTGGGCTACTCCTCACACTTTCATTTCTCATTATAAGTTGGATTTAGCTTCTAGGCATAGAGCTAACTTTGGTTCCACTGTTCTCAGGAGTCTGTTCCGTTAGGCCACCCGGGACAAGGTGCTAGGGACGCGGTCCCATCCAGCAAGAATGAAGGCGAGATAGACAACTTAACATAAAGAAGTTATGTTCTTACCATAACGTTCCATGTTAGTTGTCTTCTTCTCGCCTTCTTCTTAAGGCCCCACCCTCCTGCCCCCTGGCCTGGACAGACCTAGAGGAGTTGTGATTGTGACCTCTCTTTCTACCACCTCTATACTTTAGGTATATGCTCTGCTGTGCATATTTCCTGGATCAGGATGTAGGTCACCCTTCTCTTCTCCCTTATTTATAGAGGTGGACTTTGTTACTAATTATTCTATTACTATTATAGGCTGGGCCTAGCTTACAAACGAGATCTGAGGTAACTCACGCCTAGCATTGTGGGATATAAGGGGAGCCTCGAGCCGGTGGAACCAACTCTCGAGCTTTTAGAGTGGCCGAGTCGGAGCCGAGGTCGGCTCCGAACCCATCCAGCAAGAAGAAGGCGAGAAGAAGACAACTAACATGGAACGTTATGGTAAGAACATAACTTCTTTTTCTTGCTGGAGATGGTGCAGAATACAGCCTGGCATACTATCAGGTCCCATGGAAGCTGTGTTCTTTGCCTTGGATAGGACCTTTAACATTTGATCTACAGAGATGTGAGGTGTGGGTCAAATATTGGGGATGTCAACTGGGCCTTTGGTGGGACAATAGGTTCAGTACAAACTCCCCCCCCCCCCCCCCCCCCGTTGACTTAGCCAACCTGCTAGTTGTTAGGATCAGTGTAATTCGGAGCAAACTTGGGCTTTGTCATGGAGGTTCCTAACGTAACTGAAGAAGGACTTGTGATTTCCCTTTGTTTTGGAGGCTAGTTTCAACTTGGCTTTGGAGGTTTTTACTAATGATCTAATTTGCTTGTTGAGGCAGAGAAGGGAGATTTTCTAATTTGGAATTTGTTTCTTTTTATCCTTGGACAACAGTTTCTTCCTTTTGTTATAAAGCCTGTTGATAGAGGATGTCCACCAGACAGGTTTGTGTTTCATTGAGAAGCAGGTTTTAGTTCTGTTGGGTATGGCTGAGTCCATGCAGTTGTACAGGTGCTTGCATACTGCACTGACGTACTGTTCAGCATAGTTGTCTGCATCCTCTGAGAGGGGTGGTGGTGTGAAGCTACTGATACCCTCCCTTAGGAGGTTGTAGTCAGCTTTTGAGAAGTTTTATAGCCTGGTTATGACTGGGGAGGAGTTGGGTGGGATAGAAACTTTGAATAAGACTGATATGATCTCACCAGAGAAGAACCTACTATGGGAGTGGTGCAGCAGTCGCCCATGTTGGTGAGAACCAAGTCCAGAATGTTATCTCCCCTTGTGGGGGATGAGACCAGCTGTTCTAGTGCATTAGAATTCATGAAGTCGAGGAATCATTGGGTGAGTGCATTAGTGCAGTAATAGTTCACCCAGTCTATAGTGGGGTAGTTGAAGTCACCAAGGATCAGGGTGTTAGAGGGTACCTTGATGGAGTCAAGTAGGTCCAGGTTGGAGGAGTGGGTGTCCTGAGTCATAGATTAGTACTAGGCTAGCTGCTCCTGTGGGCCATTTTAAGCCTAGCTAATTACCCCATGTGAGAATTAAACCCTGCACCTTGTGTCTGTAAGGTTAAACACCTTAACCATTATGGCAACCTCCCCACTTGATTCCAGGTCTCCCCATCTCCCTTCCTGTACCAAAGCAGTCAGTCACCACAGATGCCTCAGACTTTTTTGCGGGTAGCAGATTTAGGCGGTATAAAATTGTAAAGTGTGTGGACACCAAGGACAGTCACAAGCACATAAATGTAAAAGAGATGCTTGCTCTGATCAAGGCACTCAACTCTGTCATCTTTGGTCGGCAGGATCTCTCATCAAGTTGAGAACAAGAACTAGAACAGGGTCTTCATAGATTTGTTCCATCTGTGGGGAGTTTCTCAGTTAGACCTCTTTGTCTCTTGTCTGAACAATCTTCTAGCAAGAGTCTGCTCCTTGCGAGAAGGTCTGTAAGACAGTTGTATTTTTTTCTTTTCTTTTCCTTGGACAGGGATTTTCCTGTATTTTTTTTTTTCTGTTTTTTTTCCCCACCTTTTCTACTGATATCCAGGATACATTTGAAGGTTCAGAAGGAATTCCTAAGATCATTGTGGTGACTCCCTTCTGGCCTAGGCAACAGTGCTTTGGAAGCTGGATGGTTGTTATATCCTTGGCAGGATATAGCCCACATAACTAAGGCTACATCAGTAGTGATCATTTGAACATCTGTTATGATAAGTTTACTTACACAATTGTACTTTTCCTACCAGGAATTCTTAGTTGTTAGTATATTTGAAACTAAATTGTGGCTATTCTTTTGAAAATTTTATGCATTGATTGTGGTAACTTTAATTTTTTGACAAAAAGTGCCACTGTACAGATGGGCAGGAATGTATGTATTAGTGGAGTGCTTATGCTTACCTTGTGACAATCTACTGCCATATTTTTCTGCCAGTGTGTTATATTAGTATTTCAACAAGGTACTGACAGAGAATTTTTGTTCTGCTTATGCCTTTTCTTGTCAAGGGACTAGTGAAAATTGTTGCAAGAGTAAGTGTGCTGCTTGTGAATACTCTGTGACAACTTAATTTCCAACAAACTCGCTGCAGCAAAGCTTACCACTTTTGGCTTGCTTCTTTCTGTGCTAGATGGATACTAAATACAGTCTTGCTGGTGGTTCTTTTGGTATACCTAGAAAGAAAAAAAATAACATACCAAGGTGTCCTTGCCATTGGCTTGGACTCTACATCTCAACTGACAGTGGGTGAAATTGCAGTTGCCACTGGTTGTTCCTCAGACTACTCACTCACTTCTCTTGCAGTTTTTTTGGCAGTCATGAACTGGGGGTCAGCCATCTCCTCTTTGGCTGTCCCAGTGTCCAATACTGGCACAAATGAACTATTTTTTCTAGGTCTGGGAGATACTCCTGGAGTTCTTTCTCATAGTAACCTTAGGAATAGACTGTGCAGATGCCCTTCTTCAAGTCAGTCTTCTTCCACAGGAACTCCTATTTAGAAAAAATAAAGGATTAAACATTGTTCATTTTCGGAGTTACAGTTGAGGTGAATTTCTTACCTTGGCAACACCGACAGTACAGGCAGTGAATTCTGGTACGCAGAAATAATTACAGGTAGGCATCCCCTTTAAAGTCATTCTTGAGGACACAAGGTCTGATTCTGCCTTTGAAAGAGGTAGAGCTTTTTCTCTTACAGATTCCCAAGCCAAGCTATTTGGTGGTGAGGCAAATTATAATTCTTAAGCTCCTGTGGAAGAATTTTGCTGTAATCAGACCACAGCCAGGATTAATGAGGTATTTTTATGGGAGCAGATAGATGTTACCTCTTAAATGGGGAGATACTACAAATGGACATAACTCATTCCTCTCCCATCCATCCTGTACTGCCAGCCCTGGAGGATGTATTGAATGCTGCCTGTACTCATCCTGAAACCCATCTGACAGTCCTTAAAAAACAGGTAAATTGTATAAATGTACCTCAGACTAGTACATTTCTTTTTTCTCACCTTAAATCTGTGTCAGCAGCAATTTCAGCTGCATCTCATGTTGGAACAGTTTGATCCTTAACAGGAACCCTTCTCCTGGTGACAAAGAATGTAAGATGTTGGACTGCATAGGTAAGCAAATGTTTTCTTCTTCTTCCACCTTAACCTTCAGAATTCTTAATTACCAGACATATATATGTGGAAGTTTATACTTTATCATATGGGCAGTGTGAGGCAATAGGCTACCATTGTTTATACAGCTGAAATTTCTTTTTTTGAAACGGACTATATGTTAAGTTGTCTATCTCGCCTTCATTCTTGCTGGATGGGTTCGGAGCCGACCTCGGCTCCGACTCGGCCACTCTAAAAGCTCGAGAGTTGGTTCCACCGGCTCGAGGCTCCCCTTATATCCCACAATGCTAGGCGAGAGTTACCTCAGATCTCGTTTGCCGCTACAGCTTCGAGGTTGGTTTTTCTACCGGTTCTTGGTGAGTACTATTTCTTGTTGAAATTAGTCTTTAAAATCCCCTTTAATTTAATATATTTACTTAGTTTAGTGTAGTTTAGGAAACTTTTTATTCCCTTCCAAAAAATTTCCGTTTTTTTCCCTCAAGAACCTTAGGTTCTTCCCTTGGGCCTATAGGCCTTTCCTTCCCTAGTGGAGTGTGTGTGCATTATTTTATTTTAAAATCCTAGTACTGCTTTTATTATAATTTAATTTGACAGGGTGTAACTAGTGTGTTTGTGTGCGTGTTTGTGTACACCTGTTCAAATAAAAAAATGTCCAAAGAAGCAAAGGTCTCCGGATTCAAGAAGTGTGATGCGTGCTGTCAGAAAATGTCTCTGACAGACGCTCACACTTCTTGTGTCTATTGTCTGGGGCCTTTGCACCTGCAGGACTCCTGTGCTGTGTGCCATGGCTTCAGCCCCAGGGTCCTGCAGGAAAGAAAGAATAAATTGATTCTCAGAGGCTTACTCAAGCCAGAGGATTCCCTGTCTGTTTCAACAGGGAGGCCCTCTAAGGCATCTAGGTCTTCGGCTCCGGCAACTGAGCCGAGACCTAAGGTTTCTCAACCTCTGCCTTCATCGGCTCCGGCTGGAGCCGATAAGTCTCAGTCCACAGTTTCTGTGGCCCTCGGCTCCGGCGGAGCCGAGGTAGTAGAGTTCCGTGTCGGCTCCGACCAGACCTTCGGAGCCGACAACTAGGAAGAGGTCCAGGTCACCATCTCTTGACTCCGTTCATTCGGCTCCAGGATCTCCCCTGCTGTCTGAACAGAGCCAAAGATCTCACTCCTCTAGGTCATCGAGGCTGTCGGATCATGACCTTCAGAGGGTAGTGAGTCGACTACTTAAGTCCGAGGCACTGGCCCAGATGCTTCACAGCCCGACTCATCAGTCGATGCCTGCCCCGGTCCATCAACATATTCCTCCTTCGACTCTCTTGAGCTCGGGCGGGTCGTGTCGGAACCGAGACTGTGATTGCGTCGGAGCCGATACAATTGTCTTCGGCTCCGTCGCGGCTCCGTTTCTTCCTTGGAAGAATCTCGGCGCCGGACTTCCCTCGTCGGCTCGAGGGGTGAGTGGCATCGGACCCTTGTCCGACCCCCTCTCCCTCTCGGTGCTTGGCGCTGGTGAGTTCGGCTCCGACATCGGCCTCGAGCCATCACTTTCGGTGCCGAGGAGGTTCTTAGCTTCTCGGGCGGGGACCTCTAGCTCTGCCTGACAGGGGTGCATTCGAGGTCATGCGGAGTGTGTTAGAGCCTGGCTCTACTCCACAGTCGGCTCCGTCCGCCCCTCCCTCTATGGTGCCTCAGGCTAAGTCGACTCACTCCCTCATCCCGGACCGCAGAGAGCCAGCTCCTCAGGAGCCCCCTGTGGGGATTTCATCCTCTTCCGAGGCCTCTCCTGATTTGGCAGAAGAGCCCCCTCGGAAGAGGAAGTGTAAGAGGAAACACATAGACTCACCTGAGTCCATCACGTCAGACACAGATTTGGATGATTCTGAGGGTTCCCCCCCGTTCCCCTTCTGAAGATGTCTCATTTGCAGACATTCTGGAGATCCTGAAACAGAGGGGAAATTAGCCAGCCCTCAACCCTTCGGAGGACGAATCTGTGTATCTTGAGGCGTTTGGCTCTCGTCCTTCCACCTCCTGGGTGTCCCCCCCTTCGACCCCCTCATGCAGGTGGTTGCTAAGAAGGCATGGACGGCTCCTGATTCAGTGGACCCCACTCCCAGGAGACCCTCCAAGTTCATAACAGCTCCAGCAGACAAACAATTTTTAACAAAAGGAGTTTCTGTGGATGCTATGGTGGTAGCTGCTGCCACTAAGAAGGAGCTAGCTTGATCCTTCAGTACCTGTCCATCCACCTAACAAGGAATCTAGGTCCATGGATAGGTACGGGAAGCGGATGTTCTCGTCAGCGACATTTACCATGCGTTCGCTGAACTACCTGTGCCATTTTACTCGTCTTCAAAGGGACTTGATCAAGGAAGCGAGTGAAATGTTAAAGGACCCTACAGCTGCGGGTTTCCAAGATAAGATGAACACGCAGCTGGCTACCCTTAATTCCATAACCAACTCCTCCATGCGCCTTCTTTCTTACGCGGCTGATGGAGCGAGCAGAGCCGCAGGGACAGGTGTGGCCTTACGTAGGCATGCCTGGATGCGGCTATGCAATTTTGGACCCTTCAAGACGTCTTTCACGAACTCCCCGTTTGATGGATCATCTCTCTTTGGTCCTCAAGTGAAAGAAACCTTGACTAGGTGCGAGACTGATGGCAAGACCCTTTCTGCCGTCGGAGTCCGTTTTTCTACCCCTTCCAGGCCTTACCCCAACGGCCAGAAAGGTGGAAAGATGTGGTTCCGTAAACAATCTCAAGGGACTTCGCCTGGCGCACAGAGTCGTTTTCCCACCAGAGGCAGAGGTGGGAATAACAATGGTAAACGTCGCCCTAGGGGCAGGGGGGGTCCGCAGAACCAGGGCAATCGGGAAGCCTTTCCTGACAAGCCCTATCAGCATCCCTGAGGTGTTGCCCGACTGCCCATCTTCGGAGGCAGTCGGGGGAAGATTGTCACTGTACCCAGAAGCCTGGCTATCCCTGACTCAAGACAAATGGGTACAGTCCATCATTTCCGAAGGCTATTCTATCCCCTTTCTTCGCTTTCCAAATCAGTCAAAAAAATCCCTTCCAGATGTTCCACCAGCTCAAAGGGATCTAGCAGTTTTGGAAATTTCAAAACTGCTTGCAAAAAGAGCAATTCAGCCAGTTCCAGCAGACCAGCAAGGATCCGGAATCTACTCAAGGTTCTTTTTAGTTCCAAAGAAAACAGGGGACTGGAGACCAATTTTGGATCTCAGTGTCTTGAACAAATCAGTCAAGAAAACAAGATTTTGGATGGTCACGCTGCAATCCATCCTTCCCCTTTTGGGCAAAGGAAACTGGATGTGCTCTATAGACCTTCGGGATGCGTACTATCACATAAAGATGAACAGACGCTCCAGAAGATTCCTCCGCTTCAGGCTGGGAACCAGTCATTTTCAGTTCAGGGCCCTGCCCTTTGGTCTCACCACTGCCCCGGTGTTTACCAAATGCATGGCAGTGGTAGCTTCTCACCTGAGACGACAAGGATTCCAGGTGTTTCCATATTTGGACGACTGGCTCCTCGCAGCTCCCACCAAGCATCTCCTTCTGATGGCCAGAGATTACACTTTTCGCGTTTGTCAAAAGCTGGGTATTTCAATAAATTGCGAAAAGTCTGTTTTGTCGCCTTGTTGTACTATTACCTACATAGGCGCAAATCTAGATACAATAAACATGTCTGCAAGGCTAACACATCAGAGAATCTCAGACATTCACAAATTGGTATCACTCCTTCTCAACAACAACAGAATCAAAGCCAGGTTAGTTCTAAAGGTGTTGGGAATTATGGCAGCGGCCATACCTCTGCTTCCATTAGCCAGATACCACATGCGGATCCTTCAGTGGATGCTTTTACTCAATGGTCATACCAGGAACTTCCAATGTCTCACACCATTATGATCACGCAAGCGTGCAAAAAGCATCTCATGTGGTGGATGTTTTCCCCCCAGCTCCTCCCGCGAAGACCCTTTGTTCCGCCTCCTCCGGTTGCTACTCTGAGAACGGATCCCTCCCTGATCGGGTGGGGGCATTATCAGGGCAGGACAGTCCAGGGCACATGGCAACCAAACGAATGCCACTTGCACATAAATGTTCTGGAGATGAGAGCAGTGCTTTTAGCGTTGCAAGCCCTTCAAGACTCTCTTCCCTTGGGAACAAT
Source organism: Protopterus annectens (assembly GCF_019279795.1). Classification (NCBI taxonomy): domain Eukaryota; kingdom Metazoa; phylum Chordata; order Ceratodontiformes; family Protopteridae; genus Protopterus; species Protopterus annectens. The sequence continues at coordinate 1,147,064,585 of NC_056741.1, read as the reverse complement.
TGCAATCCAGACAGACAATATGTCTGTAGTGTGGTACATCAACAAACAAGGCGGAACCAGATCATACCCCCTGTGTCGAGAAGCACTCAGACTGTGGCAATGGGCGATTTCTTCTCAGCGGTTTCTGATAGCAACGCACATCCCCGGGAAGTCCAATCATATTGCGGACAAGTTGAGCAGAGCTATACTCATGCCTCACGAGTGGTCTCTGAAAGACTCTGTAGTGAGAGAAATTTTTCTCAAGTAGGGTCAGCCTTGCTGCAATCTTTTTGCTACTCCCCAAAACAGCAAGTGCAGAGAATTTTTCACTCTATTCCCTTTACCAGGCCAACCCAGCAGAGACGCTCTAGTCCAAGTTTGGCGCCGGGGACTTCTGTATGCATTTCCTCCTTTCCCACTGATCTCTCAAGTAATACAGAAAGCTATCGCTCAGAAGGCCTCATTGATCCTCATTGCTCCTTACTGGCCTCGACAAGTGTGGTTCCCCTTTCTACATCGTTTCTCTTGAGCGACCGTGGAATCTGGACCTAGTTCCAGATCTTTTGATCCATCAGTCGGGTCAGTTTCATCGCTCCCTTCCCTCTCTGAACCTCACTGCTTGGTTCCTCCAGTTCCAACCTTAGCCAGGCTTCCTCAATTATCTCACTCTGTTAGAGATATATTGATAGCTTCCCATAAATCTTCCACTCAAAAGATTTATTTGAGTAAGTGGAAACGCTTCACATATTGGGCTCAAGGAAAGGACATAGATCCTTTCACTGCTTCCATCCAACTAGTCCTTGATTTTCTAGCTGAACTCTTCCATGCAGGTTCATCTCCATCTACACTTAAAGTTCAATTGGCAGCTATTTCTAACTTTCATGTGGGTATTTCTGAATCTGCCCTAATGTCCCACAAACTCTGCAAAGCCTTTTTGAAAGGAGTTTTTCTTCTCAGACCTCCTATAAGAAATCCTCCTTCTCCTTGGGACCTAAATTTAGTTCTTGCTTCTTTGATTCTCTCCCCTTTCGAACCTGCAGTCTCCTGTTCTTTAAAATTATTATCATGGAAAACTCTTTTCTGGTAGCTATTACATCAGCTAGAAGAGTTTCAGAGCTTCAAGCACTCAGCTGTCGTCCTCCTTATCTTTTGTTTCATAAGGACAGAGTATCCTTACGAACTAACCCGTCTTTTTGCCTAAAGTGGTCTCGACATCAAATCTGAATCAAAGCATTGATCTACCAGTCTTTTTCCAGAATACTCCAATAGGTCTGAACAAAAATTACACTGCCTGGATGTTCACCGTCAATTGAGGTACTACTTGGATAGAACTAAACAGTTCAGAAAATCTGATCAGCTGTTTGTCTCCTATGGAGAGCAGAAAGGGACTTTCAGTTTCAAAGGTATCATTATCCAGATGGCTAACATCATTGATTTCCCTTGTATATGAGATTAGACATCAAAAGCTACCTGATAAACCTAAGGCTCATTCCACCAGAGCTTTGGCTACTTCTTTAGCCTTCCAAGACAGACTGCCTATTGACACCATTTGTGCAGCTGCTACTTGGGCTACTCCTCACACTTTCATTTCTCATTATAAGTTGGATTTAGCTTCTAGGCATAGAGCTAACTTTGGTTCCACTGTTCTCAGGAGTCTGTTCCGTTAGGCCACCCGGGACAAGGTGCTAGGGACGCGGTCCCATCCAGCAAGAATGAAGGCGAGATAGACAACTTAACATATAGAAGTTATGTTCTTACCATAACGTTCCATGTTAGTTGTCTTCTTCTCGCCTTCTTCTTGCGTCCCACCCTCCTTCCCCCTGGCCTGGACAGACCTAGAGGAGTTGTGATTGTGACCTCTCTTTCTACCACCTCTTTACTTACGCATATGCTGCTTTGCATATTTCCTGAATCAGGATGTAGGTCACCCTTCTTCCTGTTGTTAGAGGTGGATTCTTTTTTTACAGTTATTCTGTTACTATTATAAGCTGGGGTTAGCTTACAAACGAGATCTGAGGTAACTCTCGCCTAGCATTGTGGGATATAAGGGGAGCCTCGAGCCGGTGGAACCAACTCTCGAGCTTTGAGTGGCCGAGTCGGAGCCGAGGTCGGCTCCGAACCCATCCAGCAAGAAGAAGGCGAGAAGAAGACAACTAACATGGAACATTATGGTAAGAACATAACTTCTATTTCTACCCTGTCCCAGGTATCCAAACATACTTTGAAAAGTGTGTAAGATTATATAAATATTGTGTCTAGGGCCACTGCTGCTGCAGTTTTGAGAAGGTATGGTTGGGTATGTAACGAAAAATTTGCTGACTAAGTAAAGTCTGAATTCTTAGATTCTACTTGAGATAATTCTTTGGTATGTAACCAAGCAGTGTCCTGACTTAAGTCACTGTTGCAGCATTTCTGATATATAGGTTTTCACAGCTGTCATTTGGCTGGGGTACCCAAGCTTCACCTTCCCAGTATCCTACATCCAACATGTGACCTCAGCTCGCAAACACAGACGTATATAGGTGGATGTACAAGCATAATTCCTCAGACTGTCTTGCTGCCAGCTTCAATGCAGGTCACATGTCTATCAGACTGATTGTCGTTTGGTTGTTGGTACCACTGCTTCCAATACTTGGATAAGTGCCCCATTGGGGAACCTTTCTTTATGTTTCTTAAGTGTTTTTCTTACTGGTATTAGATGCCAGCTAGGAGGGATAAGTCTGACTGTGGTAGGCTAATGCTGAACAAAGACTTGCATACTCGGTGTATTTTTGCCTAGGAGAGGAACACTATTGCAAAGCTTGTTAGGTCTGCTAATCCTTTATATGAAAGACTTTGCTGTCCCATTTGTTCTTGATTAACACTTAAAGACCCAGTGCCATTCCAAGATGGTAGATTCCGCTTTCCTGGATGTACCTCCACCACTTAAGAAAAAGCTTAAAAGTCCTAGGCCAGAGACTCTGTCATCCCTTTCTGACTCCACTGTACCTGCTGATGTTTCAGAACCCACTGTAAATCTGATTCCTCCTCAGATGCTGTCTACCGAGACTCTGCTGGAGGGTGGTATGGCGTCGTAGGACTTGATGACTGAGGATTCTGCAGATAGAGGTGAACTGCAAATCATCATATCGGAGGACTCAGAGGGCATTTTTTAGATCCTGGTTAGGTAAAAGATCCCAGATAATCTAATCAAAGTATGCTAAGGAAATGACCCACTAAGTTTAATACAGGTGGATGTCGCACCAAAAAATAAGCATCTGAAAAGTAAATTTGCTGCTTCCCCTCAACCTCCTCATTCCTCTTCTAGGAAGAAGGAATGGATGAATTTCTCTCAAGGTTTAAGGCCATTTTTGCTCTGATGCCTCCTCCTTTCTCCTCTCACCCCCCCCCCCCAAAAAAAAAGATTGCTCTGGATTCATCTTCCTACTCATCTCAAATGTGCTGTCCTGGCCACATTCCTTCTGACGATGACTCCATTTCACCTGACTCTCCAGTAGAAGAAACTTCTTTTGGAGAGACCATATTAAATATGATAAAGCATTTTGCGTGGGAGTCTCAGAGGTCTAAAAAAATATACTACAACATTTTGGAAATGGGTACCCTAGCTTCTTCCCCTATACCACCTGTTCATGAGCTTTTTTTGGATGCTTTTCAATCCACTTCTGTTACCCCTGACTCCCAGCCTGTATCTCCCAACAGACCAGGCAGATTTTATAAAGTCCCTGATGATGATAAATTTTTGTTTACAAATCCTGTGGTGGACCCTTCTGCAGTTTCTCTCATCTGATAAGCCTTCTAAACTCTGTCCTTCAGACGAGGATAGCAGAACTGTGGATAGGTGGGGGGAAGGTATGTACTTCCTCTTCTTTGGCATTCAGGGCTACTAATTAGTAAAACCAGATGACCAAATAATTGCTGTCCATTTGTTAAAGAAGGTAGTGTTAGATTTGCAGGACAGTGATTATAAGCAACAAATGTTAACCTTATTTAATCAGGCTACATAAGTGGCCAGACACATCATTAAATGTAGTTGTGATGCTGTAGAGGCCTCATCCAGAACAGCTGCCACAGACTCTGTAATCCGTAAGTATGCATCATTACATAATCAGCCTATTCCTGTGGGCTTGAAAGCAAAAATAGTGTATTCCCCATTAAACAAGACTCTCTTGTTTGGCCTCCAAGCTGCCAGCTTGAGATTTCCAGGTAAACCACAGAGGGATGGCTCATTTGGGAGGCCTCCACTTGGGGACATATCTTTATCACTGTCTGAAAACCTCCTTTTCCCCCCTGGCTCCAGCACTACCCTAGTCCTCTCAAAAAGGCTAACTCAGTCTTTCTCCACCTGGGAAGAGATTACAGCAACAAATGGGCACTATCATAAAAAAGGTTATGCCATTCCTTTGATACAGATTATCCTCCTCTAAATTGCATAGACCCATGTCTGCACAGTCATATTCATCTGCTTTCACCCATTTTACTGGAACTTAAGGAAACAACACACAGTAGAGCCGGTGCCAGAAGAATTTTTTGGAGAGAGGTTGTACTCCAGACTTTTCCTAGTGCCAAGAAAAGGGCAGTGGAGGGCCATACTGGATCGCTCCATAATAAACACTTTCCTAACAGTGCCAACTTTCAGAATGCTCACTTACTACCTTTCATGGATTTTGTAGTATCCCTAGATCTAAAGATTATTTACCTCCATATACCAGTTTGGACCCCTTGCAGGAGATTCCTCAGGTTTTGTACTGGCTCATCTCACTTTTACTGCTTTGCCTTTTGGCCTTTCCACACCCACAACAGTTTTTTTTTTTTTTTTTTTGCAGTGTGTATGGCACCAGTGATTGCCTTCTGCTGAACCCAGATAATTCAGATTTTCCCCTAGTAAGAGGGTCTGCCCGATAAAACAAGCTACTTCATCACAACTTTTCCTACAGCACCTTTAGTTCATCCTAGTCTTTCTATATCAGCTGGGGGGTTCAAGATCAGTTACAAAATGTTCACCTTGCAGCCATCTCAGGATCTAGTTTTCCTGGGCTGAATGCTGGACACAAAGAATGCAGCCCTTCCTAACTCTAAAAAAGGTGCAGAGCTTTGCAGACTACTTACTACAACCTTGCCTCTCTCAGACAATGCTCAGCAATGGAGGTTCTAAAGACTATGGGTTCAATGTGGCTACTATCCCAGTGCCCCCCTTGGCCAAACTGCTTTTCTTTAATTTCTCCCAAGTCATTTAGGTTTCTAATACGATGACGGGAATGGACCCCATTCCTAAGTCAAAGTACGATTAAAATTCATGAAATTAGTATTATTTCAATCTTTGACGTCATCCAGTGGTGCTCTTCGCAGCACCCGCAATGTGCCCAGCAATGACTCCTGCAGTTTGTATGGCATTACATGTATTGGTAACATATCCAAATACGATTGTAAATTCTTATACCCTTTGCTCCTACTACCATTGGAACTGTTTGGGTATCTTTCTTTCACATTGCTCTCGTTTCTGCCTACAGATTCTGATATTTTATGACTTTGTGTCTCTCTATATGCAAGACACTGTAGTCACTGGGTGTGGCAATTTCAATGATCAATGCTAATCTTGTCTTTACTTGGACCACTATATCCAGTTTTCTAGCATCTATCTTTTGAACTGTTGGTAATGGATGATCTCATGTAATGCAGACTTCATTTTCTATGATGTCTTGTGGCTCATGTTTCCAGTGTTTTTCGGCCACTTCAATACCATAATGTTTGCACAATCCCCAGTGCAACAGTCTCACCACATTGTTATGCCTTTCAATATACAGTCCTTCTGCCATTAGTATGCCACAACCAACAACAAGGCGTGCAACTGTTTCCAGTTCGGTTTTACAAAACCTACATTTGTCTGTTTCTCCCACATGAATGGACTTTATAAACCAACGTGTATGCAGCCCACTATCTTGGGGTGCCAGTATTAACCTTTCATCTCTTGGTTTGAATTTGCCTGTCCCTTAACCATTCCTGTGTTCATTCCTAATCAACATGAGGTTCTTCCAGAAGCTTTCAATACTTGCAACTGTATTTATGCTTTTTCCACATTTCTTGCCTTCTCATTTGATCCTTCACCTTATATTCTTTCTTCTGTTTTTTGGCACATTCAATTGCTGCCTGATTTTTATCTACTTCTGGTTTGATTTCCATTCCTGCTTGACGCCGATAAGCTACTGCTAGATTAAGCAGAGAAGTCATCTTAGATTTATTCTCCTCATGTTTCAAAACTTTCACTACATTTGGGTCTTGTGAGGTCAACAGATGTGTGGAGTCCCACGATTGCAGATCTGTACATATAATCAATTTCAAGGAGGCCCAATATATAGTCTTGGTATGCACTGATTTTTATAAACCATTTGGTGAGCATGAAGCATCCTTCTTGTTTTCCTATCTAATCTAGCCAACACTTAGATGCCCTGTTATCGAGTGCTTAATATAACAGGATTATATCAGTACCTTTTGTACAAATAATATCTACTACCACAGTTTTTACATTTTACTGAGATGCCCTGTTATCGAGTGCTTTATGTAACAGGATTATACCAGTACCTTTTGTACAAATAATATCTACTGCCACGGTTGTTATATTTTCATGATAATTGTAGCCTGAAGCATCCTGCACATAGTTGCTTAGATTCAAAAGTCACTGTACTCAGTCTTGAGCTGGAATTAAAGCATTACAGCTTCCTGAATTCCTTATCTGATCAAATTAAATTAGCGTACTATCCAGGAAAGTGTGTCGCTACCCATATTAGGCTGCCATTTACTCTCCATACCTAACCACTCTTTGATAAGTGGTGTTTGCCTGGTTGTATCAAACGGCCCCTGAGCCTGCTACTGAACCCTCCATTTCATATGTGGTACTCTCCTTAACCACTATTAGTCAAAACTTCTTAATCAGAAATACCCATCTCTTGCTGATTTCAACACTTCTTTCCTTACTAATTATAGTTAAACTGAATTTAATCAATTCTCCGCATGCAGAATCTACTTATTTATTCTATACTTTGTCCCTCGCTCCATAACGCATTGCCCTCTACTTTCCTAGCCTTATGAACTTGGGTACAGGGACTTTTAGCATTGTGCTCAGCCGTCTAAATGACGAGCATAGAGGACTGTATCAAATGGCTCTCTTACCGCTGAACTATTAAACAGTATCCGTACCTTCTCTAAGTCCTGCATTGTATTAACCCTATACTATTGTGACTTATAAGGAATAATTGAAACTAATACTTATTACTGATACATGAAATAGCATTGTTTGTTAACTAAGGGACTATCTTCTCTTGTTATTACAGCTCCTTTTATCTGCACTCGGTTTACTGTTTAAGCTATGTATTGCCCTGCATTTATAGCAGTATCTGATACTAAAATGAGTTATAGAGGTTTATAACGCTACAAAGTACTGTTGTCTACTGTAATTATACTTGGAACTGTGTTTGTGAAACATCTATACCTGCTCTCTATTTTTGGTATTTTCTGCCTTACTACCTTCTCTCTCTCTCTCTCTCTCTCTCTCTATATATATATATATATATATATATATATATATATATACACATATTACCAGAACTGTGTTCCAGACTGTCCCTGCTCCAAACACCTGCATTTACCTATCTGGACGCCTTTGAAGAATAGGGCAAACAAAGGAGAAAAAACCTAACCGCTCCCAAAGAGACATTTTCCTTCTAAAAGGGCAGGGAAAGTATGTATTGACACTGATCCAAATAAACTGTTACTAAACGAAGACTTTGCAAGGATAAGCAAGCCTCTCAGGCAGGTCAGCCAGCAGCCAAACCCTCTCCTCAGCCTCTCACACCTTTCTTGTATTTAATCTAAACCGCTTCTTACCCCCCTTCCTACACTATCTGATTCATCCTTACTTCCACTTAGACTACCAAATCTAACAGGGGATCTCTCCATTGCTACATAGCGACTGGCCACTAGGAGCCGTCTTAGTCATAGCTTTTTCATTGTATTTCCTACCCTATTTCTAAATCCCTACCTTCTTGACCCTGTTCCCAGTTTTTCCTTCACTCTGGTCCCAGTATCCTCAGACTCACTTATACACCATCTCTCCTTTGTACCAAGGCATCCTTAAGAAGTTTCCTCTCCTCTAACATCCTGACCTTCTTTCTACTAACCTCAGAACTTGCGTCTACAATCTCCCGCTTTCAAACTTACCTGCTGGACTCTGATGCTTCACTGATTGCTTTCCTCCTCACTCTGCTCTGCTCTCTTGTCTCTACCCGCTCCGTTCGCACTTCGGGCTCACTCCGCTCCCCTACCCTGCCCCAATTCCCACCAGCCCCCAGTACTCCTACATTTATACCTGTAGAAGTCACACCCCCACTCTATCCACTCCAATCAGACAAATCTCTTTATGAACTCACCCAACCCCTTTTAAACTTACATCATACCCACCAATTAACTAACTTACCTCCTCCTCTATCACATAAAGTCTTACTACTACTCCTCATCTGTTCTTACAATCTACCACTCATCCTCTCTCTCACCTCCTCAGACATTATAATGCATACATCATTTATCCCCTCACATCTTCAACTACTCATCTGTATATCACTTCTACCTCCTCTAGCAACTACTTATCTCCTAACCTCCTATGAACAACCTCTTTACTCTACCCTTGCCTTTCCCTCCATACACACCTCTACACCTACATCACCTTTCTCACCACCCTTCTTAAATCTCACTTTTAAACCCAATTACCTACTAGCCAAATACCACGGACTAGCACACTTTAAGATAAACAACCCAAAATCTAGAAAATTAATTGACTACTCTTGTAAACCTCTACATCCTAAATATTTCACACTCCTCCATTCACTAGTGGATGGGGACATTCATCCCAACCCTGGCCCATACCACATCCATAACAAGGGCAACAAAAAAACAGAGAAAGCTACTTCTCTATTACCTACCAAACCCACCAACTCACTCTCCATAGCTCATCTCAATATAGGTAGCATTTGTAATAAAATCACTCATGTCCATGCCCTCCTCCAAGTCCACCAATAATGACATCTTATGCCTATCTGAAACATGGCTGAAACCTACCATTAAAGACAACGAAATCACCCCATCCGGGTATAATATCATTAGACTCGACCGCTCAGTCAGGAAGGGAGGAGGAGTAGCAATTCTCCATAAAGCACAACTACAAATCATTACTATAAATCTGAAACCACCCCTAGAAAATAGTGCCGAAGTAATTTGCTCTAAACTTCAAGTCAACACTAATAAAGCCATAAATATCATTTGTGTATATCTTCCTCCAGGAAATAACATTAATACTCTAGAAAGCATCCTAAGTTGGCTCTTCACTAACCTCCCTCAAGAAACATTAGTCCTAGGCGACATAAACATTGATTGGAATTCCTGTAATAGTACAAACCCCACCTCCCATATAAACCTATATGGCTTTACACAACTTATTAATGGCCCTACCAGCACTAATAAAATCAGTAACAATGAATCCACCTTAGACTGGATTCTTACTAATACTCCCCAACAAACCTACCAATCAGGTACCCTTCCAGACGATCTAAGTGATCATTCACTAACTTATGTTATTAGACATAAAACCAACCTAATTTTTCCTACCACCTACAGAACATTCCGTTCAAAAAAGCAATTGAACTCTGAACTTTTTCAAACAGAACTAAAACTATGTAATTGGTCTCCACTAAAATATCTTCCCCTTAATGAAGCAATAGAATACTTCAATTCCACATTCTTATCCATTCTATACCTTCATGCCCCAAATCGCACTATCAGAATCAAAGCTAAAGCAGCACCCTGGCTGACCAGCAAATACAAGGCAAAAAATCATTCTCAGAAACAAATCCTAGGCAAAATGGCATATCACTAAGAATCTAACAGCCAACACTTCAGAGAACTTAGAAACAGTACAAAACAAGCAATCCTGACTGACAAAAAGAACTATTACCTTCAATTACAACAAGCCTCCAACAAGGAACCTAAAAAATTCTGGACCAACATTAACAATCTTCTATCCCCAGTCCAATCTATCACATCCAACCCTCAAGGCTCTAACCCAGAGACTCCCACACATACAGCTAATGCCTTTAATTCTTTCTTCACTAATACCTTTCAAACTCTTGCTAGTCACCTATCTCCTGACACCTCTAAGCTACTTTCACCAATTGCAAATCAACCTCCCTCCCTTCACTTACAACCAGTTTCTACCTCCTTTATCTCATCACTGCTCCAAAAACTAAAACCTACCACCCCCTCCGCAGACAAACTTCCTGCAGAGTTCCTGCAAATAGGTGCTAAAGCCATTGCCTATCCCGTGTCTATTTTGATAAATAGATCTATAAATGAAGGAATTTTCCCTTCTATCTGGAAGATATCATCCCACTACACAAAGGGGGGAACTCCAATGACTTCTCTAACTTTCGCCTCATAGCACTACTATCACCTATTGCTAAAATCATGGAAAAATGTATCCATAAACAATTACTTACCCACCTTCTCCACAACAACCTACTCGCTAATTGTCAGCATGGATTCAGACCTTCCCACAGTACCACCACTGCATTACTCTCTTTCACAAACTCCATCAACTATAACCGCAACAAAAATAATCTATCATCTGCAGTCTTCATTGACTTATCTAAAGCTTTCGACATGGTTAATCACAAACTTCTTCTTCACATACTGAATTTTCTCTCACTTGATCCTCCTTCCATAACTTGGTTTACATCTTACCTAGAAAACCATCAGCAGGCAGTACTCTGGAAAAATTCACTATCTAATCTCCTTCCTATCTCTTTAGGAGTGCCACAAGGCTCTATCTTAGGCCCACTTCTATTTTCCATCTTTATTAATGACCTGCAGTCAGCTATCCCAAACACTACCTGCATTCAATATGCAAGACGATTCTACTATAATCTGCACAGCTACCTCACAAACTGAACTCCAGTCTCTTACCCAAAATGCTTTTAACACTGTAGAACAATGGTTTTCACACCGTTGCCTGCTCCTTAATCCCAAGAAAACCAAACTGCTACTCTTCTCACCTACCCGAAAGTCAACCCCACTAAACTTCACTCTCACTTCCACTGACTGTACTCTTATTTCTCCTGACCCAACTACTAAATTATTAGGAATAACAATAGACAACAATCTTAACTTTGACTCTCACATCAACAATACAATAGAATTAGTGAATAAAAAAATAGGATCCCTATACAGAATCAAACCTTTCCTTACACCTGAAGCAAGAACCACCATAGCCAGAACTCACCTAATCTCTACTCTTCTCTATGCTTCCCCCATATACAGTAATATCTCCAATAGCAACCTCAAGAAACTAGCAACATCTTACCACAGTATTGCTAGATTTGCTACAGGATTCCCTTTTAGAACCCATCACTGCCTGAATCTAAGACAACTAGGGTGGCTTGAACTTCCTAACCAGCTTGAACTTCAACAGCTCATAATAGCTCACAAGATCCTAAACCAGCCCACTAAAACACCAATACTCTCCAGCCTTATTACACCATATAACAATCTGAAACATCTACGCTCTTCAAACAAACTACTGATTAATATTGCTAAACCCAATAACTCTGCAGGAGACTGCCTCTTCTCCAACTCTGTTGGAAAAATATGGAACAAACTACCCTCTGATATCATATCTCAGACTTCTCTCACAATTTTTAAAAGGCAACTGAAAATATATCTCAAACACTGGCAATGCTCCTTCAATAACCCAGACTAACTCTGCTTCTTCTCTTTTTTTCTTTTTCCATAATTTTTTCCCTGCATCCTTGATAACTTTCCCTTTACATAACATTTATGTATATATTTTTTTTCACATATATATTGTCTGACTACTGTAATTCACATCCTGTGGAAAAAAATAAATAAATAATTTTTATTTTATTACCTATTTTGGTTTGCTGCCATCATAATATCTGTTATAACCTGTATTGTCTATTTCTGTTTAAACTTGTAATAACTAGTGGAGCTTTTCTCCCTGGTCCTCTACTGAAAATGGACATATATCCAGCTAGACTAGCCCGGTCAACAAATGTAAAATAAATAAAATAAAATAAATTTTTGGGCCAGTCAGTCGCTCCAAAACTGTAAGTTAGAACAGGAAGAGCAAATTGGTTTTTAGCTTGGATTTTGTTCCTAGATGTTGGTGCTATTTTCAGGATTAAATTAAGTCTTCTGAAGTATACCTTACTTAGTTTTATTCGCATTTGTTCAACTTTTATTGTTGATCTTTCATTTCCCAAATATTTATACACTCCTTCTTGCTCAAGTTCTTTTATATCACATTATTGTCCCAAACTGATGTTTTCCTGGTGTTGCAGTTTTCCTGCTTTAAAGGTTGCTTTTGCATATTTATCAAGACCAAATGACATTCTTATATCATCAGAAGTTTTGATAACTTGCAGTTGTGCTTTCAATTCCTCATCTGATGAGCTCTACAGTTTTAAATCATCGACAAAGAGAAAGTGCAAAATCTTTACACTTTGTTGTTTTTTAGGAGCCAGATTATAGCCATGGCCTAAGCTGTTGAGTAAACATTTTAATGGATTAAGGGCAAGGCAGAATAGTAACAGTGACAGAGTCACCCTGAAATATCCCCCCTTGAATTTTTATCCGTGGGATAACAATTTGTCCTTTATCATGGCTTAATTGCAAAGTGGTCTGCCACTGTTTCTTGATCACTGAAATGTAGTTGATCAGTGTGGGGTTTATCTTATACATTTTTAAACAGTCTTTTATCCATGAATGAAGGATACTATCAAATGCTTTTTTGTAGTCAATCCATGCCATGCTTAGATTCTTCCCCTTTTTTTACAGTTCTCCACTATGACTTTTTCTAACAACAAATGATCCTTTGTTCCATATTACTTTCTTTTATTGACCTTTTGTTCTACTGCCATAATTGAGTTTTCTTCGAAATGACTGTAAACTCTGTCGGCATCAATTCCTGTGTATAGTTTATACGTTATCAGAAGGCAAGTTATTGGTCTATAATTTTTAGGGTAGCTTGCAGGTTCACTCTTCACTCACTGCTTTTCCTGTTGTTAGCCATGTTGGTGTCTGTTCTGGGTACGCATATAAGCATATAAATACTTCTTACTCATGGCTGTCTTCATGCAAAGATGTTAATACTTTAACCAGAAGTTAGGTACTGCATCTGGGCCTGGGGTTTTCCAATTAGAGGCTTTTCTTAACTTTGTTTCAATCTCTCTAGCCGTTACTTAATCCCATTTTATATCCTGTACCTTTAAACTTCGTATTCTTTCTTTTACTTCTTCTATCCATTTAGCATCTTTATGTCCCACAGGATCTTCATAGATACTTCTCCAAAATGTATTTATTTTTTCTTTTTTTGGCTTTTGACTGTCTTTCAACTCCTTTTACCTTGTTTCCCAATTCTTTATAAAACTTTTTAGGGTCATCAATAAATTGCTTATTTTGTACTTTTCCTTTGTATTTATCTGTGTGTCTTCTGAGTTTTTCCACTTGTGCTGAAATTTTTAGTTTATTTGCGATAGTGCATGATAGAGCCTGGTCTGTTCTAGTATTGCGCATTGCTTTTATCACATCTAGCTTTCTCAGTATTTCTATTGATCTATTCCCTCTTCTATAGTCTTCTAACAGTGGCACCTTTTGTCTTAATTGCTTTATATTTTTCTCTATTTAATATTTTCATGATGGTATTCTATTTCTCCCCTTCCTTTCCCACACTACCCTGTATTCTTGTGGTCAAACTTTATTAGTTTAGCTGCACAGTAATATATTCTGTTTACTTCTGTTATTTCCCATGGATATCTATGGACAGTCCTAATTACTGTATTCATTTGTTTTATCAGACTTCTGACTTTTGGGGTTTTATTGTCCTTCTGCAGTCTATTTCTTTAGTTGATCTTAATATATCTATCTATATCCATTAATTCAAGCAATTCTTCCCTTAGTTAATTTTCTTCCAGACTGAGGGCACATCCTTTGTTTTACAGTTCCTGCGGGCATTCTATAGAAGGTTCTATAGCATCTTCCTGTAACACAGTCTCATCAATTTCATCCTGTGCCGTCCGTTGCTGTATCATATGGGAACTCACTGGCTTGTCACTCCTCAACATTGACTGTGTCAGAGTTTCCACAGTTTCCTGTTCCTTCCCTTGTTGTCTAGCTTCAAGTGAACATTTATACTGGTTTCCTGTGGAAGGCTCCAAGTTTTCGTCATATGGCACCTGACCAATTGCTTCCTGTTCCACTGATTTCCCCTTAATTTCGATATCCATTACTCTATCCTGTTGTGGTGCTTTCTGAATTAGATTTTCTACACTAAATCCTTCATTTTGCAGGTACACCATAACCTCAGTTTCTTTTTCTTTAACTGCTCCATTACTAATTTCCTTTTCTACTTTTCCTCTGTCTTATTTTATTTGTATTGTAAATTTTTCCATGTCCGGATTCCTTTGTCTGTATTTCTCTTCAAATATCTTTGGAACTGCATTCTTTACATTGATTAATTTGGCTTTCTCCTTTGCATAAATATTGCACCATATGAAATTTCTCTTTCTTTCCCATGTCCACATTTCTTTTTTATACTTTTCAAATAACTCTTGGTTTTGTTGTTTACATTTTTGTACTTCCTTAGATGCTTCTTTTTCCAAACAGATCAAGGTTTCTTGATCTTTATACTGTTTTTCACAAATCTGTTTTATTAATGAACAACAGGGGGGGCCATCCACCCCCTGGGCCTGACCTGGCCCCATTGTAGGAATGTTTCCATATTTTGAGGATTCTGCACTGTCATCTTTTCCAGTCCTGGCACCAGTATGCCTTCCAGGATTGGGCACTTTTTTATCCTGGGTCTTGTGCAGCCAGCTATCTTTTTTAGTTTTTGACCTACTTCTGTCTATGATATATGCTATGTAAGTACAGTGTATATATATCAGTGTCACCTTTGTGAGATTTTGTGAAAACAGGGTCCACCTCGTGAAGGTGCTCACCAAGACTTGAGGATGAATTCAGATGTGAAGTTGTTCTATCTCGCCGTTCATTCTTTACTGATGAGTTCGGAGTCGATCCCTTGGTTCTGATATGGTCAATTGCAAAGCTCAAGGTCTTCAAATAGCTCGAGGCCAAGTCCCTATCCCATGATGCACCTGTGAATTACCTTAGATCTAGTTTGCCTCTGCAACAGATCAGAGGTTCTGACTTAGCTTGGGCCAGATAAGCAAATTTATAATTAAAAACCTTTTCTAAAAGTTTTTTGATAGATAGTATAGTAGTTAGTTAGCATTGTTTATAAAACTCTTATAGTTTTGAGTGTGTTTTCCCTTCCCATTTACTATATTTCTTATATTACTAGTTGGCCTCTTTAGGCCTAGTTAATAGTATTTCTTCTAGGTGTGGTCTGTCTTGCCTCTGAGTTTTATTAAGGCTTATACAGTAAACCTTGTTGTTTAGATAAGGTTATTTAGTGACATTTGTCTTTTTTTTTCTTAGGTAGTTGTATTTTTCTGAGATTGTGTGTGTTATATCTTGCCTTTTTAGGCTTAGTAGCGTTCGTATAGGTTATTCTGTATTAGCAGCTTTCTGTTTTTGTTGCATAGTCTCCTTGTGTGGTATCACTTGTATGTGTGACTGTGTTTAGCCTGCTTTTATTAAGGCTTGCCTCTATTTCCTATTGAGAAAATTTACTGTTGTAGTTTTTTTGTGTGTTAACAGTAAATATTTTCTGTCTTTAGTATGGCTGACCAAGATAAACATCCCAAATCTGGGTTCAAAAACTGCCCAAAGTGTGGCCAGAAAATTTCAGTCATAGACTGCTACGACAACTGTGTTTATTGTGTAGGGGCTCTGCATTTGCAAGACAATTGTGCCATTTGTCATTCCTTCTCCTCTAGGGTCCAGCAGGAAAGGAAGAGGAAACTAATCGATAGAGGCTAGTTGAAGCCTTCCTTTCAGGAAGCTTTGAGTGACCACGATGGTTTCAGTCAGTCTTCAAAGTCTTCCAAGACTTCGGACTCAAAAAAATTGAAGAAGTCATTGACTTCGGCTCCACTGCCTTTGGAGCCGACAGTCTGTTCCTTTTGGAGCCGGTCCCCAGTCTTGGAACCGGTCTCCGAAGCTCCAAAGAGTCCTATTCTCCAGTCAGTACCACCTTCAGTATGATAGTCTCGATCTTCTATCAGCCAGTCGGATCTGGACTTGGATCGTGTGGTACAGAACCTGTTGTTGGCACCGGCATTAGCCAAAAAGATATCGGCTTCGACCAAAATGGCTTCGGAGCCGAAGACCATTACATTGACTATTAGTATTCCTCCTCTGAGCCATGCTGGTCCTTCTGAGCCGGAGGAGGCAGACCTGATGTTAGTGGAGGCAGAATTGATGTTAGTGGAACCCTCGGAGCCGGCGCCTGCCCCAGGGTCTTCGGCTCTGTGTATTCTGACATCCTTGGTGCCTATCGAGGACTCTAGGAGACAACATTCTCCGGTCAGGTCCGGGGAGGACAGTCAAACTGACTAGTCAGTTCCGACTTTGCCTCTCGGGGCCTCGGCTCAGATGAGCTCGGCCCCTACCTAGGGCTTGGAGCCCACTGTCCTGGTGCCAGGGGTGTTGATGATTTCCTCGAATCCGTTGGCTCCCTCACATCGGAACAGAGGTGCGTTCGATGCCATAAGGAGAGTCATGTCTCCCAGGACATCCTTGACCTCAGGTCTGCTCTCCTCCTCTCCAAAAGTGCCTGTATCTGCTTTTGCATCACATGTTCTGATCAAGCATAGAGACCCAGAGCCTCAGGAAGCCCCAATTGGTGACCTCTTCTCTTCCGAGACCTCGCCAGAGGCCCCCACTGATAAGGTTCCCAGGAAGAGATTGTGCAAGAGGAAGCACCTAGACTCCCCGCAGGAGTCTCTCGCATCGGATACAGACTTAGTTGAGTGAGAAGGGTCCCCACGTCCTCCTCTGAGGATATCTCATTCGCTGCGATACTTGAGATTCTTAGGCAGAAAGGTGACTAACCGTCCAAAGACCCTACTGAGGATGAGTCTGTTCTCCTGAAGGCTTTCGGGTCTCAGCCCTCCACCTCTTGGGTGACTCCGCCCTTCGATGAGTTGATGCAGCTGGTCTCACGAAGGGCGTGGGAGTCTCAAGATACTATGGAGCCTGTCCCTAGGAGGCCTAATAAGTTTTATTCTGCCCCTCTGGACAAAACATATTTAACTAAAGGTGTTCTGGTTGATGCCATGGTGGTGGCGGTGGCCACCAAGAAGTAAATGTCTGAGACTTCCTCGTTTGTCCGTCCTCTTAATAAAGACTCCAGGATTATGGATAGTTCAGTTCAGTGACCTTTGCTCTTCATTCGCTGATCTATTTAACTCATTTCAGTAGATTACAAAGAGATCTCCTTAAAGAGTTGGGAGATACTCTTGAGGGTACTGTGGCTGTAGGAGCCTGCGACAGAGTTGCTGCCCAGCTTGCTACCCTTAATTCTATTGTCATCTCATTCATGCATCTCATATCCTATGCAGCTGAGGGAATGATAAGGGCAGCGGGTACAGGAATCGCTCTTAGGAGACATTCCTGGATGCACTTGTGTTCCTTCGTGGAGCCCTTCAAGTCATCCTTCGTGAACAACTCCCTTTGATGGCTCGTCCCTTTTTGGGCCTAAAGTGAAGGAAACCTTAACCAGGTGCGAACAGGACGGAAAGACTGTGTCTGCTGTCGGGGTCCATTTTTCCACCCCTACCCAACACTATCCCAAAGGTCATCGGGGAGGAAAAATGTGGTTCCGAAAAGTCCAAGGAGCCTTTCAGGACACACGTGGTGAACCCCCCTCCAGGAGCAGAGGAGAGGGTAATATTGGAAGACGCCACCCTCGCGGCAGAGGGGGGTCCGCAACACCAGGGTGACTGAGATCACTTCTCTAGCAAGCCCTACCAGCGCTCCTGAAAGGAGGCCCAACTGTCCTGCTCTGGAGGCAGTCCAGGGGTTGCTTGTCTTTGTACCAAGACACCTGGCTCAAAATAACAAAAGACAGCTGGCTACAAAGTATCATTTCCAGAGGGTATTAAATTCCTTTTGCCACACCCCCCTCAATAGTAAGAAAAATCCCGGATGTTCCACCCACTTACAGGGAACAGGCAACTATAGAGGTCCAAATGTTGCTAACAAAAAGAGTCATCCATCCAGTCCCAGCAGACCAAACAGGGTCTGGAACTTACTCAAGATTCTTTTTGGTTCCAAAGAAGACAGGAGACTGAAGACGCATATTGGACCTCAGCAGACTGAACCAATACATAAAGAAAGAGAAGTTTTGGATGATCACGCTTCAGTCTATACTTCCCTTTTTAAGGAAAGATGATTGGATGTGCTGGATAGATCTCAAGGATGCGTACTACCACATAAAAATGGCCAGACCATCCAGGGATTATCTGTGCTTTCGGCTGGGAGCCGATCACTACCAGTTTCGAGCCCAGCCCTTTGGTCTCATTGCAGCCCCCAGAGTGTTCACCAAATGCATGGCAGTGGTCACGGCTGACCATCTAGGATTCCAGGTATTTCCATACCTAGACGATTGGCTCCTTACCGCCACCACCAGGCATCGACTCATTCAGGCCAGGGAGTCCACTCTGTCAGTCTGCAATTATCTTGGTATTGCAATCACCTCAGAAAAATCTGCCTTGTCGCCATCGCAGCATATCATTTTTGTCGGGGCAGAGTTGGACACCACCACCACCACCACTCTTAAGACATCCATTGGAAAGAGTCGTTCTAATTCGTCAACATGTCAGCATCCTGTTATCAAAACACAAAGCACCAGTGTCAGTAGTTCTGAAAGTATTAGGCATGATGGCAGCAGCAGTTCTAGCCATACCACTTGCTGGGATGCACATGCAGGTTCTTCAATGGCTGTTCACTCAATGGTCTTACCAAGAGCTACCCATGGATCACACTATACTGATCACAAATTCTTGCAAGAAGGACCAGCAGTGGTGGTTGACCACACTCCATGTCACAGTAGAACGCCCATTTGTGCTACCCACTCCAGCAGCCACTGTGACCACGGACGCTTCCCTGATAGGGTGACGGGGGCATTTTCAGGGAAAGACTACCCAAGGCACATGGACCGACCAAGAGGCACATCTGCATATTAATGTCCTAGAGATGAGAGCAGTACTTTTAGCGTTGCAGTACTTCCAGGACTCTCTTCCTCTGGGCACGATTGCGATTCAGACAGACAACATGTTGGTGGTCTGGTATTTGAACAAACAAGGAAGTACCAGGTCTTACCCCCTTTGTCGAGAGGCTCTCAGAGTTTGGCAGTGGGCTGTTTCCACCCAGAGCTGTCTGTTGGCAATGCACATCCCGGGGAGATCCAACATGATAGCAGACTGAGCAGGGCCATCCTGTTGCCCCATGAGTGGTCCCTCAAGAAAGAAGTTGCGGACAGGATTTTCCGCAGATGGGGCCAGCCTTGCTGCGACCTTTTTGCCAATCACATGAACATGAAATGCAGAAGATACTTTGCCCTGATTCCCCCTCCGGGGGAAGCCCCAAGGGGCGCAATCTTACACGATTGCTCTCCGGGCGTCCTCTATGCTTTTCCATCAGTCCCATTGATACCCAAATTACTACAGGAAGAAAAACCTCTGGGAAGGACCATCATACTTATAGCCCCTCACTGGCCTCGTCAGATTTGGTTCCCCTTCCTTTGACTTCATCTGGTGGAGGATCCTTAGATCCTGGACCCAGTTTCAGACCTTCTAACACATCTGTCAGGGGATCTTCATCCTTCTTTGCAGTCCCTGAAGCTGACAGCTTGACTGCTTCAGTTCCCATCATAGCCAGGTTCCACAACCTTTCCAGTGAGACAAAACAGATCCTTTTGTCCTCTCCTAAATCTTCTACCAGAAAGCTATATCTGAGCAAATGGAAGAAATTCTCTATATGGGCCTCTAAAATAATATTGATCCTTACCAAGCTCCTATGGCTTCCATATTAGAATTCTTGACTGCTTTTCAATAAAGGAGCTGCAGCAGCAACAGTTCGGGTTCAATTGCCTGCTATCTCTAATTTTCATCTTGGATTTGAAGGTTTGAATATCAGAGCTACATGCTCCAGGGACTTAAACCTCAGCACAGAAATAAATAGGACATGCTGGAGGGACAGATTCATATCCCAGACGCTCCCCTCACTTTGGAACAAAATCCCAATCCATGTTAGGCAGAGCACCTCAATGACCCTCTTCAAGAGAAATCTTGACGAGTGGATGGGAGATCGTAGGTTTACCCCTGGGATCTCCTGTGTGTCCCTACTAGACAGAGGCACAGTAAACTAACCTTAAAAGGGCTATCTTCTGTGACTTGCTATACAGAGGCACAGTCAACTAATCTAAAAGGGTGGCGAAAGCCAAACACACTCTGGCTAGGCTTATAAATACCCTAGGGCAGATAGCCTAGTATCAACCTATGAACCTATGTCTCACAAGTTATCCAAAGCAATTCTTAAAGGGGCTTTTCATATTAGGCCACCTGTAAAATCTCCCTATTCCCCATGGAATCTCAATTTTATGCTCTAAGGCATAATTCTTCCTCCATTTGAACCAGCTCAATATTGTGATCTCAAATTTATTTCTTGGAAGACCATTTTTCTGGTAGCTATCACTTCTGCTCGCAGAGTGTCAGATCTTCAGGCTTTATCCATCAAGCCTCCCTATTTGATATTTCATGCTGACAGAGTTTCACTTAGAACAAATTCCTCATTCTTGCCCAAAGTTTGCACCAAATCCAATCTCAACCAAGTTATTGATTTGCCAGTTTTCTTCCCCATTCATTCTAACAATTTAGAGTATATGCTGCACAAACTTGATGTTCACAGACTGCTCAGATTTTATTTGGGTAGAACAAAAGATTTCAGGAAATTGGACCAGCTTTTTGTCTCATTCTCAGACTCCAGAAAAGGGAGATCAGTGGCTAACACAACACTGTCTAAATGGTTATCTGACTGTATCACTTTTGCCTATTCAGCTGCCAATATGCTTTACAACATAAGATTAAAGCTCACTCAACCAGAGCAGTTTCTACATTATCTGCATTTTCTGCCAGACTTCCCATTGACAACATCTGTGCAGCAGCCACTTGGTCAAAACCTCATAAATTTATCACTCATTACAAAGTTAAGGCCTCCAGGAACAGGGCTTCCTTTGGATCCATGGTCCTGAGAAATATACTCCCGTGAGCCACCCGAGGTTGATGGTGCTTGGGACGCTACCCATCAGTAAAGAATGAACGGTGAAATAGAAAAACTTCACATAAAGAAGTTATGTACTTACCATAATATTCCATGTGAGTTGTTCATCTCCCCTTCATTCTTACATCCCTCCCTCCTTCCCCCTCCTGGGCTGATAGATATCTGAGGTGCTAAATCCATCCTAGTTAGTCGAACTTTCTCTTCCTCTTCTCCAGGAATATAACAATGACATATGGTATTAGTATATGCAGCAAACAAGATCTGAGGTAATTCACAGGTGCATCATGGAATAGGGACTTGGCCTCGAGCTATTTGAAGACCTCGAGCTTTGAAATTGGCCGTATTGGAGCCGACAGATTGTCTCCGAACCCCTCAGTAAACCTATCCATCAGTAAAGAATGAAGGCGAGATGAACAACTCACATGGAACGTTATGGTAAGTACATAACTTCTTTTTTCAGCATTACTACTCTTCTTTGCTTGCTGACTTTTCATCTCCCCATTTGGACCCCTTCATCTATCCTTTCGGACCCCACACAGTACTCCTTTATCCACCGAAAGCCTGGGATCTTGTCAGCCAGACTGCATAAGAGGATAATCTAGTGTTATCTGGAAACAGTTTGGTCTTGGCACACACACAGTCTGCACACAGTGATTCTCTTTTTACCCTGTCTCAGATGGGAACTCCTCCAGCTTCAGTTCAGAAAATGCAGACAAATGCACAAATGCTTCAGACAAGGCATGGGGGCCTTTCCAGGCACCCATTGAGTACAGGGAAGTTGACAGCCAGTGCTTCTAAAGGAATACATCAGCATGAAAGAAATTAAGGCCCTTGTCCAAGCACTTCAGAGTTTCACATGAACCCTACTTGTGATCAGACAACACAACAGTAATGTGTTACGTAATCAAGCAGAGAGGGACCAGATATTACCAACTGTGCAGATTGGCACAGAAAGCCTGAGACCTTGTCAGACAGAAAAACATGTTGCTCACAGCCGTGTACATCCCATCACAGGATAATGTGTTGGTAGACTCTCTAAGCAGGTCCTTGGAGGATTCTCAAGAGTGGACCCTGAACAGACAGGTTTTCCAAGGCATCCTTCACCACTGGGGGACTATGATAGACCTGTTTCCTTCAAAGACCAACAAACAGCTTCTATTATTTTCCATCAGTGGCCCTCAGCTTGAAGGACAGGTGCTTTCACTTTTCAGTAGATGGGGATGTTCCTGTACTCCTTTCACCCACTACTTATTCCAAGAGTTCTTCCAAAGACTCAAAAAGAAAAAAAAAAATCAAGTTAGTGATTTCCTTTTGGCCAAGACAACATTGGTTGCCTCTTGTTTTTCTTGTTTCTCTTGCCTCACCAAGCAGATCTTTATTAAGAAAAGAAAATTAATGGGAGGTTCTTTAGTTCTTTAGACAGATTTTCTTGCACTTCTTGTGGGGTGGTTTATATTGTGGGATGTGGTTGCACTCCTGTGAAGTGGTATATAAGACAAACTAAACATATGGTGAAGGTCAGGATTCTGGAGCATTTAGGTCATATTAGGAATAGGAATCTGGAAAGTTCACTTGCGGAACATTTTGTCAGGGATCATGGGGGTTCGCTTTTTGTTTAGTGTTCTGGCAAGACCTTTTGTTGTCAGAGGTAGGGATTTTATGGCCAGTCTTTTAAGGATGGAAAGTTAGTACCTTAAAATCTAGGGGTATAAATTTAGAAGTAAACTTTAATGTGTTATTTAAAAAAATTAAAAAATAAAATAAATATTTTTGTATAAGATGTTATAAGATACATTGGTATTTTAAAAGTGGGAAAATGTTTGCTTGTTTAACTAGTATTAATTGATTAATTAGGATGGTATCGTGATTGAAACAGCTTTGTAATAAAATGGAGTATGTTGGTGGCATGAATTATTCCTTGAAGGCAATTTGCTGAGGTACCAGAAGCACCAGTACATGAATTTTGCCCACAGCTGCTGACTCCGTTGTGTTTTTTTTTTGGTTTTGTTTTTTTTTTTTTTTTTTTTTTTTTTTTTTTTGGAATCTTTGGTGATAGCCAAATTGTGCCAAAGGAATGGGAATGGATAGGACACTAACCAGTCAGAGGTGACTTCCATTATGAAATATCTGTGTGAGTTCACACACACAGGTCTGTTCTATTCTTCATATAAGCCCACCTCTCAGTCATCTCTGCTTGCTTACCTCACTCCCCCACGTATGTCCAGGTGTGAGATCAAGTTATTCCTTAAAGGGGTCCTGCATCTTTGACTACCTAGAAAGTCCTTTACCTGTATGTTGGACCTCAAATATTTACTGTAGGAGCTTACCCTTGCCTCCTTCTGAACCGGCAACATCAGCAACCCTCAAATTCTGCACCTGGAATACTATCCTACATCTGGCCCTCACATCAGCTAAGAGACTTTCAGAGCTTCAGGCACTCATAACCATTCCTCCCTTTCTTACTTTTACAAAGACAGGGTAGCCCTTAGGGCTAATCCTTCATTCATGCCTAAAGTGGTGAATGAATTGTCTCTCAGTCAGGCCATAAACCTATCCACCTTCTTTCCCATCCCAAATAATGTGTGTGTGGAAGAGAAGATACTGTATTCTCTGGACATTCACAGACAACCAAGATTCTGTTTCGACAAAACAAAATCCATTCAAAAATCTGATCAACAGTTTTTTTTTCTTTCATGGACTCTAACCTGGACCAAGTGGTATCCATGCCAACCATTGCATGCTGCATCTCTAAGACTATCTCCTTTTGTGACTCTCTACATGGCAAGTTCTTGCCCTTATGCCGTGGAGCTCACTCTACTAGAGCAGTTGCAGCCCATGGAGCTTTTTACAAAAGAGTGGATGCCAGGTCCATGCTGGAGGCTGTCACCTTGTCATCCGAACACACTTTAAACACTACAGGATTGATGCCTTTTCAAAATCCAATGCAGTGTTTGCTAGGTCAGTACTGTCTGGCCTCTTGGACAGTTCTGCTGCCTTCTGCAACAGTGATTCCAGTCAGGATATAGTACAGTTGTGTAAGAACATACCATAGCAGTAGATGTCCTGCTGATCACTTTTGCAGTATTCTTTCCCACCCTCCTTCCCCTCTGTACTTTTATTTTCTCCTTATATCCTCTTTTTCTGTCATTTACTATCCCTTGGAAAATGCCGTAAAACAGAGGGGGCTTTCTTACCACTTCATACTTTGTCCCTCCTAGCTGACCATTTTTTCTGTCTCAGGGGCCTTCAGGCCACAGGCTTGGAGATGATCTGATGAATTATGCTTGTTCATCCACCTGTATACCCCTTTGCTTGTGACCTGAGGTCACACTTTGGATGTATGATACTGGGAAAGTAAAGCTTTGGTGCCCTAACTGGACGGCAGCGGTGATGACCTATGTGCTAGTAATACTACAACAATGGTCATTAGGATACGTTTAGGAAATTTCTAATTCTACACAACTGTATTTTTGCTGATGAAGCAAAGTCTGAAGTCATAGATTTTACTTTAGATGAGGATATATATATATATATATTTTTTGCTCTTCTGCTGCCCCGGTTCTTAAACAATATATTGAAAAGGAGAATTTGATTCAGAGTTTCTAAGATTTTTTTTTTTATCTGCCCCAGTGCAGATCTTGTAGGCTTTCCTCTTTCACAAAAAAAAGCCATATAATCAAAAGCAGTCAAAAAACAAAAAAAAAATCTCCTTTAAGGGGAAATCCTTCTCACCCTCAGAACCAAACACATTTTTTCCTGTCATTCTTCAGTTATTACTCACTCAAGGAGTCATAGAGCCAGTGCCTTCAAGTCAGAGTCAAAGGCTTCTGTTCCAAGATGTTTCTGGTACTAAAGAAAGATGCCTCTTGAAGATAAGTATTGTATCTTTCAGTTTTAAATCTGTATGTAAAAGAAACAAAATTCAAAATCTCCTTACAGAACCTGATACCCCTTATTCCTCATGAGCCACAAGTCAACCACACTCACCACAAAGAGAAGACCTGGCAGGGGAAAGAGACCTAAAACTCCTTTGGGTCCCTCCCTCGAACATCTTGGACTGGAGGACCACCTCAAACAACAACCTAAGATCAAAATCTGAAAGCAGTCAAGGAAACCTGTATCCGACACAGAACTGACAGTCCTTGAGAAAGATCTCACTTTTGTCCCGCACCAGAGGAGCAACATAGTTCAGACCATAATAGACCTCAAACTATTTACAAAAAAAATTAACCTAAAATCTTTAATGACAAAGAAAAAACAGGTGAAAGTGCTGTCAATGAAAATGGGGGGGGGGGGGGGGGCAATAATTTCATACATAAGGAAGATCCTTAATCTGGATGAAACCTCAAGAAAGCAGAGCCCTCAGAGAAGTCAGGTCCAACCCATCCAGAAGGACATAGGACTATAACTAAGAATCTAGTTTTACAGTTTACGTCTGTACAGTTGGGACTCTAATCATTCAAAAAATTAACATGATTGCTCTGATTATGATTTTTATGTCATTCTATGTGGTATTTTTCATTTTTTTTTCAATATTTGGCAGGTAGAGCATAGGTTTAAATGAACCCTCCTCCCATTAACAGCTCATGTGCAGCACAGCTGCTGATATCCACTCCCGCGCATCACCTTGAGGTCTGTACTGCCGTCCCATCACTTATCAGCTTGACAGAAACAAATCCAAACACACAGCAACACGAAATATCCAAAAAATACACTCTGGAGGCAGTCATCGGAAACAAACTCCAACTTTTAATGTTGCTACTGGTACAAGGAAGGCTGTTTGCCGGGGTAACAGAAGCACCATTAAAAGTTGGAGTTTGTTTCCAGTCACTGCCTCCAGAGTGTATTTTATGGATATCAGCTTGGTGGGTCTGAAGAAACAATTAGCGAAAGCACTGGACCCACGATGATAAATTGAAGAGATTTTTTTTCCTTAATAAATTAAGCTTTTTTTCTATGGATAGTGGTCAAGGTTCCTTATCTATTTTTTACTGTATTTATAGTTACAAAAAAGTTCACCAGCCCGAAAAAATGTTCCATTTCTAGGCTTAGTCATTCACATACTCTGTCAGTCCAGATGGATGTTTCGGGTAAATATATAAAAAGATATGAGCAAATGTGATTGCTTTGACCAGGGTAATACCCAGCTTGAGCCTACAACACCACAGCCTATATTTATGGCCCCTCTAGCTTGATTTTCAATATTCTGATTTTTACAGTGCCTCTAGCCCACACATTTCTTTATTAAATTTAGCAAATTATGTTACGAAGGAGTGGATCGTGAGATATGTTTTGCAAACACTGATGCAAAGGTCCTTCAATGTCTTTGACATACTTTAATATCCTAAACTTTACAGGGCCTCCTTCCCATGCATTGTATATTAAATATAGTGAATTTGTTGGACTGAATCGTGACACACACACACACACACACACACACACACACACACACACACACACACACACACACACACACACACACACACACACACACACACATACACACACACACACACACACACATAGTTTTCGTATCCCCACTGTAGAATCAATCAGCTTTCTGAAATGCGCTCCATTTATCCCATTATGCTGATTCAACTCAGTCCTTCTGTAGGAGACTCTGTAGCACTTTTGCACATTAGAGCTCTCTAGTACTTAAGATGGTGAACACTGTCCACTTGAAGCTAATCTATTCCATCACATCAGTTGAAACTACCACAGGATAATAAGTAGCTTTAGTAAGTTTTTACATCTACACACTTCACTGCCCTCCTTTTCTTTATCAGGTTTATTCACTTTGAAGGTGGTGGTTGGGGGGATTGTTCTGCGAAAGCTGGTGCAATTTGTGGAGTTCACTTGTATAAAAAGTTTAAAACCATTAACTGGCTGACTGACCCGTGAGCCATTTCCTTAGTATCACTGCTGGCATAACAGTCCAGTCAGCTTCCTTGGGAACTCACCATTGTTCTCATATTTCACCCAGCCAATTCAGTCCTTCACTAGGATTTTCATTGGCCCTTTACACATAAAGCCCTTCAGTCTACTTCACCCTTACCTACATCAAAAATCCAGTCCCTTATTCCTCCTCTTTGGCCACAAAAAAAACCCTCTACACCTCTTCTACTACTTTGGAATGCTAATTGCCTATTATGTTTTACAAAAAATACAATGGTAATGTAATGTTCCTAAAAATATATTAACACCATCAACAGCTGCATTGTTCACTACTTAAACAGCACTTTTCTGCCAATAGCTGTTAATCCAATAAAGATGTATTTATAGATAATTACGGACTATGAACTTTTATTATTATTTTTCATCAAGAAGGATCAACCTCCATTGCTTGGGCAGTTGTTTTCCTGTTATTTTCCTAATCATATGAGTTACTTGGTAACACTAGATTTAAAAGATGCTTATTACCGCAGTCACATAGATACAGGCTTCAGGAGATTTCTAAAGCTCTCCTTTTCTGAGTCACTTAATCAGTTTTCTGCATTACCCTTTAGATTATTCACATCTACTAGGATGTTCACAAAATGTCTAGCTCCAGTCATAGTTTATTGCAGACTAAATGGCATTCACATTTTCCTTATTTAGAAGACTTTCTTATCTTTGCAAAGTCTTTATCCAGATGTCAAGAGATATTAACTTGGGTTATGTCTATTTTGGCCAATCTGGGCTTCCAGATAAATATTGCAAATTTCTCTTGATTCTGACTCTCATGATTGTTTTTCTTTGCTGTCTTCTAGATACTTCTCTCAAAAGGCCTTTTTGACACAAGAGAAGGTGGAGTTTGTATCTGGAATCCTTTCTGAGCATCTCCAGTCAGTGCCTGAGTTTTTTAAGGGAAGTTCTCAGAATCCTAGGCTTCATGGCTTTTATGATTGTAATCCTCTTAGCCAGATTACATATGAGAAAGTTGCACTGGGGTTTTATAAAACGGGAACTGCACTGCTGGAGACAACTAATTCGGTTGAACCCAAGTGTCTCCCATTTTTCTTCTCAGACCCCAAACCAGTCTCCCACCACATAATTGTCAAGAGTTTGCTTGGGGAGCAGTTTCCATAGGTGTAAAGGTGTAAGGCCTGTGCAGTCCTTCAGTCAGACCAAATCACATCAACATAAAGGAGACTGTCTGCTGTGATCCATGCCTTGAAATTTCTCCATCATCTGGTCCCCAGGACCTCTTCAAGTGATTACAGAAACAATGTCACAGTCCTGTGGTACTTAAACAAGTAGTAAGATACATGGTAGTTCCCCCATGTAGGCTAGCTGTGATGCCTTGGGAGTAAGCTCTTCAGAATTCCTTAATCCTCCAAGTATCATTCATTCCGTCAGAGCAAAAAAGTGGCAAACAAGCTGAGCAGGACCAGGACCAACCCTCATGAATGGAAATTGAACATTGGGTCTTTTAGGATGATCCAGCTGTGGGGAGCATCTCAAATGGATCTTTTCATCTCCTCTCACAATAATCAGTTGGCAAAATTTTCATCCGAGACTTCATGCAAGAAAGTCTGAAAGACAGATATTTTTTTTCCTTTTCCTAAGATAGGAATGTTCCTCTATGCTTTTCTACACATTCTGCTAATATCCAGAGTCATTCTGAAGATTCAGAAAGACTCTTCAAAGATCATTGTGGTGACTACTTTGTGATCCAGTCAGTAGCGGTTCTCCCTTCTTTTGGAAATGGCCAGGGACAATTACCAAAAGCTTCCTCAGATTGGACCTACTCACATGGGACAGGGGAGGGATACATCCTGGCTTCTAATAACTTTGGCTAACAGCCATGATGGCATAATCTTAGTATAATTTCGGTTCCAGTTTTGGAGGATATGCAGTAGGTATTAAAGGAGACCAGAAAACCTGCTAATAGAAAAATCACATATTAGTAAAAGGAAAACTTTTTCTAGTTGGTGCCAACTCATGAACCTGCATCCTTTCAGAGATAGTGTTTCTCTTGTTCTGCATTATTTGTGTTACTATCATCTGGCCTATCTTACTCCTTCATCAAGATTCCTTTGTGTGTCATTTCAGCATTTCTGCCCATGGATTCCTCCTCTTTCAATGCAATCTCGTGTGATCTTTTTGAAAGGGATACACACCTTCTAGAAAACAGGTGGCTGCTTCTTGGGGTCTTAATTTTGTGTTGGAAAAACTAAGTCTTGCATCATTTGAACCAGCTAATCAGGCAGACTTGAAGCTCCTAACATGGAAAACAGTGTTCTTGATTGATCTGACCTCTGCAGGAACAGTATCTTGAGTTGCAAGCTCTTTTAGTGGGTCAGCCTTATCTAATTTTCCACAAAGATAGGGGTTCTTCCAGAACTACTCTTTCATTTATGTCTAAAGTGGTATCCAAGATGTGTCCTTCCATTTCACTGTTGTAGTATTCTTAACGTGAGGGATCCCCTGTCAAGTGCGGCCTGATGTCCAGCCAGTATACCAAAGCCTTTAGGTTGTTATTGATATGCTGTACGTCACACGGGTCTATATTATAAGCATGAAAGACCTTTTCAGAGAATACGAAAACAGTGACACATATTGCGTGAACTGCGAAAACACAGAGCGCCCTAAACCGCGAAATTCAAAATCTCGAATCATCATAGTTGGTCCTTCTGTGGTATAGCTCCTAAAGGTAAGTGTGAGATAGTAACTACCTTAGGGTTAGGGTGCAGGTTAAGGTAAGTGCATAGATAGTAATGTACACAAGGTTTAGTGTAGGGTTAGAAGTAGGGAATTTAGTGTATGTATGTGGTTTATTTATTTTGTTTGGGTAGGTAGTATGTAGCAGGCGGTGGGGTTGGCCAACTATGATGATTAGAGATTTTGAATTTCGCGGTTTAGGGCGTTCAGTGTTTTCATGGTTCGCGCAATATGCGTTGCGGTTTTCGTATTCGCTGAAAAGGTCTTTCATGCTTATAATATAGGCCCACGTCACACACATACTACCTGTGCAAGGCATAGGGCATAAAGGTGACATCCAAACGTATCATCCTCAACTTCTAAGCTGTCAGTCTGAACACCATCTTTTAATCTTCGGTCTAATTGCCCGATTCTCAATAGAAGCACACAATCCTTTCTAGGCACAAAACTGTCAGTGAAAAATCAGGAACAGCAAATGTAAAAAAGCACCGACAATACCACAGCTGAGAGATTTATTAGAATAAATAAAGTAAAATAAAAATATTTTCTTTGAACTCACAATACAAAGGTTAGCGCTTTCAAGGATCTACCCCTTCATCAGATTGCCCGAGTCATTGCTTGTTACTTAGACATTCAGATAAGTGCCCCATTTGGGGTTTTTTACTTATCCTTTTTGCTTTTAGCATTTATGTTGTGGGGTTTCATGTCATCCAGAAGGGGTGAATGCCAGTGTAGGAGACAGATTCTCCATAAAGAGCGTTACAAGGAGTGCTTGTTTTGGAGCTTTTCACGACCATACGTCCTGTACAACTTGTCAGGTTTTTGTTCCAAAGACTTTAATTTGTCATCTTTCCTTTCTCGACAATTATCTTGAGAACCAACGTCTAAAGTTAGTGAAAGATGCTATGGAGGGTACTTCCTAGCTTGAGGGTCAGCCGTCAAAAAAGGAGGCCAAAAAGTCAGGTTAGATTCTTCGGCTGTGTCTCCTCCACTGGATATCTCTCTTGATGCTGGTGAAAGCCCATAGGATCGTCTGGTTTCTAGGTTGGATTCCACTGCCACGACCAGTTCGGAGGCTGGCATGGATCTGGCTTCTCACATGTCCTCTGAGGCCTTGCAAACATCCACTTTGGATGCTTAGGGAGAACTGGGGCTGATTACCAGCGAAGGGCCTAGAGGAGTTCCTCAGATACTGGTTAGGGAGGAAGTCCTAACTATGATTATTGTGTAGGCCAGCATCAGAACTTTCTTTTCATAAGTTGAACGTCCCTTTAAAAAAGATGCAGAAGACTAAGCATATTGCTTCTACTCCCAAGGACCCACAAAGTGAATGGGAGAATTTTACACAGGGGTTGTTTAATGCTGTTATAGACTTGAAGCCTCCTCAGAGAGCCTGTGTCTCACCTCTTCCTTGGTCTTCTTCCCCCCTCAAAAGGTCTAGGGATCAGGATTCCTGTGAAGAGGAAGACAGTTCTGATGAGGAATCCCTGACCTTTTCTACCCAGATTCCTTCCCCTTTGGATTATGGCTCTGATGAAGAGGAGTCCGCTAGTCCTGACTCTCCTTTTGAGGATTTCCTTTGGGGATACCATTGCCAAATTTCTGAAGGCAGAAGAGATATTATGAGCTACTTCAAATGGAATCTTAGACTGTCTGCTGTTCCTCTTGTTTTGGCTGTTTTATTGGATGCCTTTTCTTCTACATCTCTGGTACCAGACTCTCAGCCCCCTGCTCCCAAAAAAAGCAGATAGGTTTTATAAAGTGCCCATCTGACCCTTTGGTGGTCTCTGTGGCATCCAGTAAGCCTTCTAAATGGGTCCCTATTAGATGAATGAAAAGGCAATCTGTCGAACAGCTGAAAAGTTAAATATTCTGGACCTCTAGATCGGTTTTGTGAGATCGCAGTACAGTGAAGATAAGAAAATTTGCCCTTTCCTCATTGTAATGCAGTCTCGGAGTTGGTTTATTAAATTATCGGGGGGGGGGGGCGCAGCCCCCCGCAAATCCTATTTCGAGGTCTGGAATATTCAACTTTTTAGCCATTTGACAGATTGCTTTTTCGTTGTTATAATAGGGAACCTTCTAAATTACTGCCATTAACTAAGCTTCTTCCTTCTGATAAGGACAGCAGGACTGTGGAAAGTCTGGATAAAAATATTTATATTTCAGCCACTCTAGCCTTTCAGGGTGCCAGTTATCAGGCTTGCATGACCAGATATGTTGTGGCTGTACTTTCTTGAGTTTGTCAGGTTATTTCTGACCTTCCTGATTCTGAGGGATAGACTTCTGCCTAGTCTCTGTTAGGGCTTCTTCCCAGGTAGCTCACCATTCCATTAAATGTAGTTATGATGGAACAGATGCTTCATCTAGGGCTGCAGCTTCTGGCTCTGTGTTGAGGAGATATTCCTGGCTATGGCTTCAACTTCTGCATGATGATATCAGGGCTAAATTGATGGATGCTCCTCTGGACAACAAATGTCTGTTCGGTGCTGCTACAGCTCTTTTAAGTCCCTGCAGAAGAACAGGATCTGAAACATATTTTTGTTTCCCCTGTGTCAAAGTTCCAGAGAAGTTATCCTAATAAATTGGCTTTTGTTAGAAGGCAGTCTCGTCATCATTCTAAATGCAAGAAGGGTGGTAGGAGGGTCCTGCCAGCTACGTCTACACAGACCCCTCCTGCTCAGAAGCCTTCTCTTCTTAGTAAACCAGGTGCTGGCTGACTACCCAATTCTGCCCATCCAAATTCCTCTCTCTCATTGTCTTTCTCTATCTCTTTCTGTCTGGTTAAGCATAAAGCAAGATTGTTGGGTTCTTTCCATCATTCGTCAGGGCTATTTCATGGTTTGGAAATCTGTCTCCCCCTTCATGGGCATTCCTCAGCCACCTCAAGACCAGTTGAGCTATTTTCTGGAGGTGCTTCAGGGTATTTTGATTCAGGTAACTATTCAAGAGGATCCATCTGTTCAAAGGGGAAGGGTTTTTTTCCAGAATGTTTTTAGTCCCCAGGAAAGAGGGCACTTGGGGACCCATTCTGGATTATTCTCACCTGAATACTTTTCCGAAGGTTCCTTTCTTTCGAATGGTATCCTTTCAAACTTTGATTCCTCTTCTGCTTCCTCAGGTTTTTCTGGTTTCTCTGGATGTCAAGGATGCTTACCTCCATATCACGCTTCATCCCCTTTTCAGGAAGTCTTTACATTTCTCTGTTGCTTTCTGGCATTTTCAGTTTTCTGCTTTACCTTTTGGCCTCTGTACCCCCCCCCCCAAAAAAAAAAAGTATTCACCAAATGCCTAGCTGCTGTGATTGCTTTTTACAGGCTCAAAGGCATTCAGGTCTTTTTTTATTTAGACAATCTGTTTATTCAAGCCTCCTGTCCAGAGATTCTTTTCCAGCACCTTCAGTGGGCCATTTATCTGTTGCAAAGCCTGGGTTCATTGTACATTTTCAAAAGTCATTCCTCTCCCCTTCACGGAATCATGTTTTTCTGGGATGTAGGATCCAGACTGCTTCTATGTTAGCATCCCTGCTTCCTCCCAAGGTTTTGACTCTGGTTTCCTTTTTTCAGTCCCTTCTTCCCCTGGCCTTGATTTCTGCCAAGGAATTTCGAAGGGCTCTGAGATTCATGGCATCCACAATCCCTGTGCTTCCCTTCACCAGTTTGCACATGAGGAAGCTTCAGTGGTGTCCAAAGTCAATTTGGCTTCATTATGCTCATCCTGTAGAGTTTCCAATTCCTCTTCTTCCATGTCTCAAGTTGGAATTTCATTAATGGATTCACCAACTGACTTTGAATCAAGGTCTTCCCTTTCATCTCCCTCTCTCCTCTCAGGAGCTGTTAACAAACGCTTCAGATGGGGGTTAGGGTGCTTCCTTTGAAAGCCTAAAGGTGCAAGGCCTTTGGTCTCCTCAGCAGCAGAAAGAGCACATCAGTTTCAAGGAGATGTGAGCTCTTTTTTTGGCCCTCACTGCTTTTCATCCTCTGTTTTCTTCAGGCCCCCCAAAGATATTTATAGATAACATCACAGTGATGTGGTTCATCAACAAACAAGTGGGGGACAAGGTCCTATCTGCTTTGCAGATTGGCACTCCAGGTGTGGCAGTTAGCAATTCAGTACCAAGTCACTCTTTAGGCAGTGTACATTCCTTCAATCTGAATTTTGTGGCAGACTTCCTGAGCAGGTCCATAACACGATGTCATGAGTGAATGCTTCACATGGATGTGTTTCTGGACATTATCCAGTAGTGGGGTATTCCTCAAGCAGATCCATTTGCCTCCCCTCTGAGCAGGCAGCTTCCTCAGTTTTGGACCAGGGCTGTCTGTCCTCTGACCTGGAAGGAAGATGCCCTGTTTTTCATGTAAGGGGATGTTACTTTATGCCTTCCCTCCCTTCCTCTCATTCCAAAAGTCCTGTGCAGGATAAAACAGGATGTTCCCACATTCTTGCTGGTGACTCCCTTTTTGCTCAGACAAGATTGGTTCCCTCTTCTTCAGCAACTAGCCAAGGACAATCATCACAAATTACATCACAGGGTGGATCTTCACACACAAGACAAGGGATCTCTCATCCATCTCCACTTATCCGCTCTTCAACTGACAGTGTGGGTGATAGGATTTTGATTCCCTGTAGGCATCCTTTTTCCTGAGGATGTGCTTCAGGTTCTGCAGGAGGCCAGAAAACCCACTACTAAGAAATCATACTTTTCCAAATGGAAGAGGTTTTCTGTTTGGTTTCTTTTTCGTAACCTGGACCAACTTACTGTGGATGTTTCTTTGGTTCTTTCTTATTTGTTCATAGGTTCATAGGTTAGTACTAGGCTAATTGCCCCTTGCGGGCCATTTTAAGCCTAGCCAATTACCCCACGTGAGAATCAAACCCTGCACCTTGTGTTTGCCAGGTAAATGCCTTAACCATTAGGCCATCCTCCCACCCTGATGAGATATGAACTCAAGCTGATGGGAAGAAGTGTGAATTCCTCAATGCTGTTTTAGCATATTCTTCTTTTAAAGCCCACCTCTCAGCTATTTCTGCTTGCCTGCCTTTATCTTTTCCTTTGGTCTCTAGGTCCAAGACTGAACAGTTTCTTAAAGGCGTCCTTCATGTTAGACCTCCCAGGAAGCCTGTTACTCCCTCTGGGGATCTTAATTTTGTTTGGAAAAATTGACAGGCTCCTTTTGTGCCTGCAGCTTCAGCTTCCTTGCAGCATTGTTCTTGGAAGACTGCTTTTGTTGGCCCTTACTTCTGCCAGACAGGTGTCTGAGCTGCAAGCTCTTATGGCTGTTCCTCTTTTTTTAGTTGTTCATAAGGACAGTATATCTTCATACCAGTCCTTCTTTTATGCCTAAGGTGGTGAAATGAGATGTCACTTAGTCTATTAATTTGCCGACTTTTTTCCTTTCTCTGTAGTCTGCTAGTGAGAAGGTGCTGCATACTTTGTATGTGCATAGACAGCTTGGGTTTTATTTGGACAGAACTAAAGATCTTAGAAAATCTGGTCAGCTTTTTGTTTCCTTTCATTCTATATGATTAGATGTCCTTTTCCAGTGTTGCAGTATTCACAAGTGAGTTTACCCTTCTTCCCATCAGCTTGATCGGCCAGGTTTCCAAATCTTTTCCAGTCCCTGATGGTGCGTCAGACGTCTGATGTGTAGGCAGGTACATTGGCTATAAATGTGACGTCTGCGTGCACCAGTCCTCAGAACTTTTCAGCCGCCAGCTGTACGCCAGGTGTTCCTGCTACTCGTGGACATCAGATCAGTTTCGCTTTAAGATAAGTACCCCGTTGGGGATTTTCTTCAGTCCTTTTTGTATTACTATAGTCTGTTAATGTCCGGTAAGAGCAAGTGCAACTGTGGTCTTGTTTGGTTAGGGATCAAGATTATAAAAACTGCGCCATTTGTAAGTCATTCATCTGTAAGACCCTTCATCGCCGTCTTCAGGCCCTTGATTTATACCTTGCAAACCAGCGCCTTAGAGAGATCGCTCTCAGCTTGGAAGCTGCTTCCGGCACCCCATCTGAGCCACCCAGGAAGAGGGCCAAGCCCACATGGCCGGCTACTTCCATTGCGCCTTCTTCCTCTGATTCTCAGCCTGTAGCTACAATCGGCTTGGCCGAGGAACCGGCGTCTGCCACTTCAGATGCCAGGGGGGGGAGCCTGTTTCTGGGATGAGCACTTCGGAGCAGGCCTCAGCCGTTCCTTCTATAACTTCAATGCCGACTGCCAGTCAGATGTCGGTTAGGTCTTCCAAGGGAAAACAAAAAAATGAGGCACATCACTCCAACCCCAGAGGCCTTGCCAGACTGGAAGGCCTTCAGCCAGAGCCTCTACAATGCCTTCCTGGCCCTTAGGCCTACAGCAGACCTTCATACAGTTCCACCTCTTCTTAGTCCCAGGCCTCCCCAGCTTGAGAGAACTCCTAGCCAACCTGCAAAAGAGGAACTGTCTGATTCCTAGAGGACTTCTTTTCCTACTCTTCACAAATTTCTTCTTCCTGGAGTATGGCTCGCCAGAAGTCTCTGCTGAACCTGACTCCCCTGTGGAAGACTTTACCTTCGGGGACACAGTGAATCTTATGAGAGAACATTTTAAATGGGATTGTTCAGACATGTCTGAGGCCCAAAAAAGATTCTTTTACCTGGTCCATATGGAATCTCCTAACCCAACCCTTATTCCTCCTGTCCAACCTGCATTCCTGGATGCTTTTGCTGCAGCATGCATGAACACAGATTCCCAGCCACCTGCCCTAGGAGGGCAGACCGGTTGTATAGGGTACCTGATGCAGAAAAATTCCTTTTCAAATACCCACCAGCTGACCCAGCAACTATTTCCATTGCTACTGATAGGGCTACCAAGCATCTCCCTACCACCACTGTCCTGCCTGCAGATAAAGACAGCAAGGCCATGGAGAGGTGGGAGAAGAAAATATACACTTCTGCTACCCTAGCCTTTAGGGCTACTAACTGCAAGTCATGGGCAAATACTCTTTGACCTTACTGGACAAAGCTTCTAAGGAACTCGGTGAGATCCCTGACTGCTCTGCAAAGGCATCCCTGTCCTCCTTAGGCATCCCTGTCCTTCTTGCTTGGGCTCATTTCCCAAGTTAATAAACATTCTCTAAGGTGTGCATATGATGCAGCTGAGGCTTCTGCCAGGTCAGCTGCAGCTGCACCTGCCTCTGTATTAAGGAGATACTCCTGGCTGCGTCTACAACCACTACCAGATAATTTTAAGGCCAAACTCTTGGATGCTCCTTTGGATCACTCTGCCCTGTTTGGCACTAAGGTGGCCGATCTCTTCAAGTCACTTCAGCAAAAAGGGAAAGAGCTCAAAGATCTGAAACATCTGCTTGTCTCTCCTATCCTGAAATTTCAGAGAAACTATCCCTGCCAAGACACAATTTATAAGAAAGTCTTCAAGGCCCTCGGCCCCCTACAGGTCCAGAAGACCCCACAAGAGACAGGCTTCTCAGCCTAGGACTTCTCAGGCCACGGCCCAGAGACCCCACCCTTTCCAGAAAGGGCAGGCAGCATCTGACTGCCTGCTGCCCTTTCTTTCCCCTCCTCCTTTCACCATACCTCTATCCTCCCGTATCTCTCACTGCCTCCCTGCATGGGTCCTAGTGACATCCGACAAATGGGTTTTGTCTATCTTGAAGGAGGGTTACTTCATGTCTTGGATATCTGTTCCAACTGGACTGCCTATACCTCTGCCCCCCCCTTCTCAGTGGTCCCTCCTTCCCGAGGTCCTAAACAACCTGTTGCTCCAAGGCACTATAGAACTGGTCCCCTCTCTGCTCGAGGCAAAAGCTTCTACTCCAGAATTTTTCTTGTGCCCAGGAAGGAAGAACCATGGAGACCCATCTTAGACCTTTCCCGTCTAAACCCATTCCTGAATGTCCCCTCCTTCAGGATAACACTACCCATTCTCTTCATCCTTCCCCAGGCCTTCATGGTGTCCCTGGACATCAAGGAGGTATATCTACATATTCCCATAAAACTGTCCTCCAGAAAATTCCTCCGATTCAAAGTAGGCTCCTCTCATTTTCAGTTCTGTGCCTTGCTCTTTGGAGTTTCCACTGCACCAAGGGTATTCACAAAGTGCCTAGCCCCAGTCATTGCTTACTGCAGGACAAAGGGTATGCAAATTTTCCCATACCTAGACGACCTGCTTATTCAAGCAGCAGACAGACAAACCCTGATGGCCCACACAAAGGACCTCCTTCTCCTGTTGCAGTCTCTAGGGTTCCTCATAAATTTCTCCAAATCCAAACTAAATCCTACACAAGACATTGTCTTTCTAGGATGCAGAATCAGGACAGACCTCAGGATGGCATTCCTACCTCAGGAAAAAGTGCTTTCCCTGACCCAACACCTTCAATCTGCCCTCTTCTCACCCACTCTGACTGCAAGGGAATTCCTCAGAGTCCTTGGGCACATGGCAGCCACTATTCCCATGCTGCCATTGGCAAGGTTACACATGAGGAAAATGCAGTGGTATCTTTGCTCCGTATGGGCACAGTGCTCACACCCCCTAGAGTTTAGGCTCCCACTCCTCCCCTGGCTCCACCAAGAGCTGAGGTGGTGGCTGGCCCAGGTTGCTCAAAACCCGTGCCTTCCCCTGCAATCCCTCCCTTTCTCAGATCATGCACATAGATGCATCAGATCTGTGCTGGGGGGCATCTTTGGGCAAAAGAACAGTGCAAGGTTTGTGGACAAACAAACACAAACAGTGGCACATCAACCTCAAGGAAATGTCAGCCATACTTCTTGCCCTACAGGGCATTCTGAAGATCTTCACAGACAACACCATAGTGATGTGGTACCTGAACAAGCAAGGAGGGACAAAGTCCTACCTCCTCTTCAGGCTAGCACTACAGGTATGGGACCTGGCTGTCTCACTGGGGATCTCCCTCCAGGCAGTCTACATCCCGTCTCAACATAATTGTCAGGCAGATTACTTTATCCGAACCTCCTCAGACAGTCATGAGTGGATGCTGTCAAGAGATTTATTCCTAGATCTGATCCACAGGTGGGGTATTCCACAGATAAATTTACAAATAAAACAAGGTGTCAAAATGCTAAGAGTGGGATAAAAATAATTTGATGTATCACAAAAACAAATGTATTTAGGTTAGCACTTTCACAGTTGCCTGCTTCTTCAGACCTTAATAGAAATAACAACAGTTACTAAAAATTCCTTTAAATACTCCATACCACCAATAAAAACAAGCATATTTAATGAGGCAAACTTTTTTTCTTTAAAGTGGGATTTAAAGAGACAGCACTATTCAGACCTGGAGGGACATATGCCTTAAAATCAATGATCCATTTTAATTCAACATATTCTGTCTCATTATGCAGGTCACCTTCTCTTAGACTATCATTAACGTTTTGTAGAACCAAGGATTTAAAACTGTGGTTCCCCCCAGCCTCTGACACATACTTGGCCAATGCATTAGTTAGTTTATTACTACGTATATCATTTAAATGTTCTAGCACCCTTTCCTTCAACATAGGTTCATAGATTAGTAGTAAGCTAACTGCCCTTGTGAGCCATTTTAAGCCTAGCCAATTATCCCTTGTGAGACTCAAACCCTGCACCTTGTGTTTGTAAGGCAAATACCTTAACCATTAGACCTTTGTAAACCTATGTAAAAACAATCATATAGACTACACCTAGCCATGTAGATTATATTTTTAGTAGAACAATCTGCATAGAAGGAGAACTCTATTGATTTTGCAGTCACTGGGTGTACAACCATGCAAGTTGACCAAATATTGGGGCAAGCTTTACATGTCCTGCATGCATATGTGCCTTTACGCTGTGAAGTAAACTGTCCATAGGACCTATTATGCTTATAGCACAAACGCTGCTTCAAGTTTTTACAGTTTTTGAAACAGAATTTGGTGGTGGATTCTATCACCCTACTTATTTTTGGATCCGTCAACAAAATTGGCCAGTTCCTCTGAAGAAGGTCTGAAGAAGCAGGCAACTGTGAAAGCACTAACCTAAATATATTTGTTTTTGTGATGCATTAAATTATTTTTATCCCACTCTCAGCATTTTGACGCCTTGTTTTATTTGTGAGTATATATTTTTATGTTTGTCAGGTCCCACTGCAATCTATTTGTTCTACAGTATTCCACAGATATACCTGTTTGCCTCCTCCACAAACAGGCAACTCCAGAGCCACTGCTCCAGAACTCATGACCTGAAGGCTCTGCAAACAGATCCCTTCTTAATGTCGTGGAAGGGGGAGATTCCTGTACGCCTTCCCCTCTTTCCACTGATCCAGAGAGTCCTACTGAAACTTCAGCAGGACTCACCAGAAATCTTGCTGGTGACCACCTATTGGCCAAGGCAGCAATGATTCCCCCTACTTCATCTATCCAAGAGCAATCACCACAGGTTATCCCCTCAGTGGATCTAATCACACAGCACCAGGGGACACGGATTCACCCACAGTGGAGATTCCTGCAACTCTCCCTGTGGCTGATAGGAGTCTGATTCCCTTTAGACACCTGTACAACGAGGGCGTGCTGCCAGTCCTGCAGGAGGCCAGGAAACCAAACACAAGGAAATCTTATTTCTCTAAATGGAGAAGGTTTTCTATCTGGTGTCACAAAAGACAGATAGCGCCACTGGACAGCGACCTGCCTCTAATCCTGTCTTACCTGTGTGAACTGCTGAAGACAAGCTTGTCTTACTCCTCCTTAAAAGCACACCTGTCTGCCATCTCTGCCTGCCTATGGAGCCCCCACTAGCTTCCAGACTTCCAGCCAAGCTATTTCTAAAGGGTGTTTTACACTTAAGACCCCCCCAGAAGACCAACTCCTCTCCCTGGTATCTTAATTATGTCCTGGAAAAACTCACCCTGCCACCCTTTGAACCAGCTTGTAAGGCTGACTTGAAATTCTGCACTTGGAAAACAGTACTGCTAGTAGCTCTGACATCAGCCAGGAGGGTCTCTGAGCTCATAGCCCTTATGGCTACCCCACCCTTCCTAGTTTTCCATATGGACAGGGTCACTCAGAATTAATCCTACTTTCACCCCCAAGGAAGTCAATGAACTCTCCCTAAATCAGGCTATTCACCTGCCTACCTTCTTTCCTAACCCTCAGGGAGACGGTGAGAGAGTCCTTCACTCAGATGTACATAGGCTACTTCATTTCTGTTTGCATAAGACCAAGCCTATATGCAAATCAAACCAGCTGTTTCTTTCCTTCCACCCCAGGTCTCTGGGGAAAGCTGTGGAAAAACAAACCATTTCTTCCTGGATTGTTAGGGCCATCTCCTTTTGTTACTCACACCATGGAAAGACACTAACAGGAAACGTCAGAGGCCATTCCACAAGAGCCATGGCTTCCTCTGGGGGCTTCCTTAAAGGTCTAGATATTAACTCCATCCTGGAGGCAGCTACCTGGTTCTCTGTGCACACCTTCACCAGACACTATAAGCGGGACCACATCTCCAGAAACAGAGCAGGATTTGCCAGGGCTATCCTGCATGGGTTCCTGGAATCCTCATCCAGACCACCACCCAGCCAACAGTGAGCTTTTGTACTCACCCACTTGTGAATACTGCAACATTGGATTATTAGGACATAGGAAAGTTAGCATAACCATAGATGTCCTCTTCCATGTTGCAGCATTCCTTTCCCCCCCATTTCCCTGTTCTCCTTGCACTTGCTGTCCTCTGCTCCTATACAGGCTGTGCCATCAGGACTGGCTCTATCTGGGGCTTCTTGGTTCTGAGGAATGGTGCGCGCAGACGTCACATTTATGGCCCCCCTGTTGGCCAAGGCAGCAATGATTCCCCCTACACGTCAGACATCCGACGCACCATCAGGGACTGGAAAAGCTTTGGAAACCTGGCCGATCAAGCTGATGGGAAGAAGGGTAAGCCCACTTGTGAATACTGCAACATGGAAGAGGACATGTATGGTTATGGTAAGATTTTACACAACTTTCCTGTTTCGCAGTTTCCAAGCAGACTGTTTCCTCTTAGAGTTCTAAAGCCATTTCTTTTTGTTATTCTTATCATGGTAAGGGCCTTCCTTCTGTGGTTAAGACTTTACTAGGACTGTGGCTTCTTGTGGTGCTTTTTTCAAGGGTTTGGATATTGATTCTTTCCATTAGGCAGCTTACCTGGTCTTCGGTGCATACCATTGCCAAGCATTGCAAGTTGGATGTCATATCCAGGGCTAGAGCTGGTTTTGCTAGGACCATTCTTCATGGGTTTCTAGAAGGCTCTGTTCACCCTTTCTCCTCCCTGTCTTCATCCAGAGCTTTTGCACTCTCCCTCATGTTAAGAATACTGCAACAGTGAAGTAGAAGGACATAGGAAAGTTGTGTAAAATCGTACCATAATAGTAGATGTCCTTCTCTTCAGTGTTACAATGTTCACTCCCCTGCTCCCCCCTGGTCTTTTGTCCCTCTGGATATGTATGTTACCCTCTGGTATCCTAAGGCTGGGTTCCTCCTAGTGCTCTCATTTCTGAGAATGATGCGTCCAGATGACACCTTTGTGCCTTGTGCGGGGAGCATACATGTGATGTACGGCTTATCAGTAACAACCTAAAGCCTTTGGTTACTGGCCTGAGGTCAGGCTGCCCGTGGCACGGAATCCCTCATGTTAAGAATACTACAACAGTGAAGACAAGGACATCTACTGTTATGGTAAGAATTTGCACAACTGTACTTTTTTTTTTAGCCAAGCTATCCTTCTCTGTCTCTTTTCCAGAACACAAAAACAAGAGATAGAGAGGATACTCCATACTTTGGATGTCCACAGACGGGGGGGTACCATCATGACAGACCAAATGTTTTAGGAACTCTTCAGTTGTTCGTCGTGTTTCACTGTTGCAGTCATTACATTTGGGTAATCTGCTGGAAGGTTGCCCTCAGTTGGCCTGATTAACAAAGTCTTGGGTCCTGCATCGGTTGCTGTCCCTTCTTCCACGACATCAGGTCATCGGGGATATAAAACATGCAGCTGACGCCATTTTTATCAGTCTTTCTTGATGCGCAGTGCCCGAAGCAGAAGCAGTTCGCAATTGCCGGTCGGCCGACTCCTGAAATTTTCGTTTTAGAGTTTCAGAACCAAAGTCTTCAACCTAAAGCTAAGTACCCCATTGGGGAAACTTTTCTTGTTCCTTACCGATGTCAGTAAGAGTTAATAATTGTATTACTTGTGGGAAGCAAATACCTCATAAGGATTTTCATTTGTACTGTATTCCTTGCCTAGGCCCTGACCACAACGTGCCTTGCTGTCGGTTTTGTGCTAAATTTAATCAACGCACTGTTAAGCGTCAGTATATTTTTGCATCAGAATATTTTGGCTCAAGATTTAACTATCCAGAAATGTCGTCTGTTAGCAATCCGACTACCGGAATACATAAAAAACGCAAAGAAAAAGACAGAGACAGACCGTTGAGGTCCAAAACCGATGACGAAGCTACTCCTAAGCCAGTCGCTGGTTTGCCGGTACTCGGTGAGGTGCTTTCGCAGACCCTGATACCCGCTACATTTGATTCGCAGGCCTCTGCTGAGACCCATTCGGAGTCCGGTATGCTGCGAGACACTTTAAGTATTGAACCCGCGAATGTCTCTACCTTAGATGGGTCTGGAGCCGCTGAGCAGACACCGGCTTCTGAGGGTGTTTTCAGGCCTACAGATTTGTATATTAAACCAATGCCGTCTTCAAAACTAAGGCCAAAATCAACTTCTATGTCTAAAAAACCAACGCTTGGGCCATGTGCACAGGCCCCTATGCCTAAAAAACAAATTATCAAAATGGCTGAGGATTTAATTACCTTGATCAGGGGTACCCATCCCCCCTCCTAAGAGGCCTAGGCAAGGCTCTGATTATGAATCATCAGATCAGGTTTCTGTTTCTTCTGATTCCTCTTCTGATCAGGAATTATCTATTCCACCTTATGAGGACTCTGATGCAGAAGATTCCATCCCTTCTGCTTCTCCTCCTGAGGATTTTTCTTTTGGAGAAACTTTGCGTACCCTAAGGGAACACTTTCACTGGGAGAGTCAGGATTTCTCAGAATCTAAAAAGAGGCTTAGGGATTTCCTTAGTCTTCCTCAGCATAGGCCTTTGGCTATACCTCCTGTTCTAGACATTGTTGATGATGTTTTCTCAGAATCCAGCATGGCACTTGATTCCCTTCCTCTGGCTCCTAGTAAGCCAGACAGATATTACAGGGTTCCTGACTCCCACAAATTCCTTTTTAAAAACCCTACTGCTGACCCTGAAATCATTTCTCAGGGCCCCAAGGGCTTTAAGGCTTCTACTGATAAAAATCCTACCCAATCTCAGAGACTCCAGGGCGCTGGATAGATTGGGTAAGAAGGTTTACATGTCTGCAACCTTGGCAATCAGGGCTTTAAATTGTCAATTTCGTATGCTTAAATATCAGCAGCATG
Organism: Protopterus annectens; assembly: GCF_019279795.1. Classification (NCBI taxonomy): domain Eukaryota; kingdom Metazoa; phylum Chordata; order Ceratodontiformes; family Protopteridae; genus Protopterus; species Protopterus annectens. The sequence continues at coordinate 1,147,020,223 of NC_056741.1, read as the reverse complement.
TCATGGGCTTACTTAAACAGAAAATTATGTTGATTTCTGACTGTGTGAAAAATAGAGTTGCAGGATTTATTGCATTCAGCTGAACAAGTTGGAAAGCATAGTTTTCAATGTGGTTTTGATTCCTTGGAGTTCTCTTGCAGGGCCACTGTAACTGGATCTGTGATAAGAAGGCATGCTTGGCTCAAGGAGCAAAATCTGCCTGATCATGTTAAAGCAAAATTGTTGGATGCTCCTTTACAACAGGACAGTCTATTTGGTAATAAGGCAGAATAAGTTTTGAAAAAGATGGAAGATAAAGCTAAATCTATGCAAGCTGTAAAAGATTTCTTACAATTGCAGCCACCCAGTTTCAGTAGGCACTGGCCTACTAAGAATTGGTCCTCTCTAGTACCTGCCAGAGCCACTCAGGTCAAACCCAGACATTCCAAAGGCTCCATGTTTCAGTCACAAGGAACTTATAGAACAAAACAATGGGGTGCCTCCACCTCCAAATCTGGAAGTAACAAGGCACCTTCCTACGGTAAACGGTCTCAATGACTTTCCACTGCAGTCACCAAGCACTTATCTTTTGGCTGCCCCTTTGGGGGGAAAACTGGCACTTCATGCATGAAACTGGCAACTAATTACCCAGGACAAGTCGGTTTTAAATATAGTACCCCAGGGATACAGATTTCATTTCCACACGTTGCTAATCCCAAACGGATGATCAGATCTGCCTCCAAATCTGTGGGCAGAGGCCCAGAAACAAGTTATGTCCCTCATGAATATGGGGACTATTCAACCAGTACCAGAAGAGGAAACGGGACAAGGTTTTTATTCAGTACTTTTCCTGGTACCCAGAAAAGACAAATCATGGCATCCAGTTCTGGACTTATCCATTCTAAATACATTTCTGGGCATTCCAAAATTCAAGATGCTGACTCTACAACAGTTACTGCCTATACTGGGCAAGGATGCCTGGTTGGTAACTCTAGACTTAAGAATCTTATCTGTATATCCCAATCAGGGAATGTTGCAGAAGATACCTCCACTTCAAAGCAGGCTATTTGCATTACCAGTTCTCTGCACTGCCCTTTGGCTTATCTACTGCGCCCAGGGTCTTCACAAAGTGCCTGGCACCAGTAATTGCATTTTGCAGACAAAGAAACATTCAAATTTATCCTTACCTGGATGATTGTCTAATTCAGGCAGAAAACAAGGGCACTCTTCTAAAACATCTGACTTTTGTAAAAAGACTTCTAACTTGTCTAGGGTACACCATAAACGTATAGAAATCACAATTAGTACCCTCTCAAATAATTACATTCCTGGGTGCAAGCTTGAATACAACTGCCCAGATGGCCTACCTTATGCCAGAAAAAGAAATTCAATTGATGACTTACTTCAAACAGGTGGCCACAAAAATCCAGCTATCTGCAAGACAAATTCTGCAGGCCTTGGGGTTCATGGCCTCCTGCATCCTAATAATTCCATATGCAAGACTGCATATGAAGAAACTTCAGTGGTACCTAAAAAGCTTATGGAGTCAACATTCGTACAGCCTGGAAACAATAATTCCTATCATTCCCTGCCTGCAGTTAGAGTTCCTATGGTGGGCAGAAGCCTGCCACCAAAACAAGGGACTGTCATTCACTCTACCCCCTGCCGCCCAAACCCTGACTACAGATGCATCAGATTATGCTTGTGGGGGTGCATCTGGCAGGGAGATGCATACAGGGCCAATGGAGTCCAAATCATATGCACCTACATATCAACCAGAAAGAAATGCTAGCTGTACAGAATGCTCTGACAGCCTTCAAGGACTACCTTCATCCAGGACAACTACTGATAAAGACAGACAACACCACAGTCATGTGGTGCATAAACAAGCAGGGGGTTACCCATTCATGTCCCCTTTACAGACTAGCCATGGCATTGTGGAACACAACCTTGACTTACCAAATACATCTACAAGCTCAATTCCTGCCAGGAAAGCAAAATACTCTGGCAGATGCACTAAGCAGAAATTTTATGGACCCACACGAATGGAAACTGGATCCGCAAATCTTCAGCATGTTGACACACAAATGGGGGAGCCCAGACCTAGATCTTTTTGCCTCACCCCAGAATCATCAGTTGGACAAATTCTGCACAAGAATTCATCGCAAAAAAGCTTGGAAAGTGGATGCTCTGTCCTTCAGCTGGAAAAACCTATTGGTCTATACCTTTCCTCGTCTGCTTCTGCTTTCTAAGGTCTTACTAAAAGTTAGACAGGAAAAAACAAAAATGATACTGTTTGCTCCAGACTGGCCTCACCAACACTGGTACCTGCTCCTACGCAATATGTCACACCTTCCTCCGTGGTACCTGCCTCTGACACCTTACCTACTGTCTCAGTAGAACTATGAAATTCTGTACACTCAGCTCCAAACTCTGAATCTTGCAGCATGGCTAATCAGTTAATTTCACCAGTTATACCTCTCAGCAAACCTGTGATGGGTGTCATTTTGGAGGCTAGAAGGCCTAGTACTAGAAAATCTTATGTGGACAAATGGAAAAGATTCTGTTCCTGGAACCAAGCACAAGGAATAAGCACAGCCATGCCTAGTATTCCTCAGATTCGGCAATATTTAACTGAGTTGCTTCACAAGGGCCTTTCTTTTTTCTTCTATAAAAATCCATGCTTCTGCCATTCCAGCTCATTACAACACAGAGCCTCCCCTCTTTTCTCATCCTCTGCTAAAGCAGTACCTCAGAGTGGCCAAAAATTTAAGACCTCCCAGGAGAGCACCAGCTCCTGCATGGGACCCCAGTTTTGTTTTGGAAAAATTCACGCTACCTCCTTTTGAGCCAGCTGCTACTGCAGATTTAAAATTTCTCTCCTGGAAAACAGCTTTTCTTTTAGCAGTTACTTCAGCTAGATGGATTTCAGAATTACAGGCTCTTATGGCAGTGGAGCCTTTCATTATTTTTCATCCGGACATGGTGGCTCTCGGGACCAATCCATCTTTCATGCCTAAGGTGGTAGCCAGTGTGGCTCTTAATCAGGCCATTCATCTGCCAACTTTCTTTCCCAATTCACAGAACAAGTGTGAGCGGATTCTGCATTCATTGGATGTGCACAGACAACTTAGATTCTACTTAAACAGGACAAAATCTCTAAGAAAATCTGAGCAACTATTGGTGGCTTTTGCTACAGGGGCAGAGGGAAAACCTATTTCAAAGCAGACTATTTCTAAATGGATAAGCCATTGTATTCGTTTCTGCTATGTGCACATTGGTAAACCTATCCCCAAGGGGATCAGATCTCATTCCATCAGGGCTGCATCTACTTCTGCAGCCTTTCTCAGAGGGGTTCCTACCAGAGACATTCTAGAAGCTGCTACCTGGAGCTCAGTTCATACGTTCACCAAACATTACCATTTACCTCTCTTCTCTAAATCCAGAGCTGGCTTTGCCACTGCTGTCCTGCAGGGCTTTATAGCTGCTCCTAATTCTGTATAAATCCATCCTCCCAACCATAGCTTTGGGAATCTACCCAAATGTAATGACTGCAACAGTAAAACATGAAGAACATAGTACAGTTGTGCACACTTAACATAAATGTAGATGTTTGAGTGTATTCAGTGTTGCAGCCATGGTTACCCACTCTCCAGCCCCCTGTTATTTCTCTTACTATACCTCTTCTTTCTTTTAATATGCTTAAAAGCCATTTTGGTGCATTTGCTTTTGATTGGAGGTGTATTGTTTGTGTGCTGAATTATACACACACACACACACACACACACACATATATATATATATATATATATATATATATATATATATATATATATATATATAGATATATATATATATAGATATATAGATATAGATATTGCTCCCCATTTGGGGGGCATCTGACATCTGGGGCAAGAAAAACTGATAAAAATGGCATCGGCTGCATGTTTTATACCCCTGACGACCTGACGTCATGGAAGAAGGGACAACAACCGAAGCAGGACGCAAGACTTTGTTAATCAGGCCGACTGAGGGAAACCTGCCAGCAGATTACCCAAATGTAATGATTGCAACAGAGAATACATTTGAACATCTACATTTATGGTAAGTGTACACGACTGTACTTTCTTTTCTATGAAGGTAAGAAAAAAGGGCAGCCTGTGTCAAAGCAGACTATTTTCAAAATTGTTGCCTCATTTTTATTACCTTTTGTTCTAATACCCACCACAATAAGGCAATTCCAGGCAGGGTTGAAGCTCATTCTGTTATGACCTTTGCTTCATGTGTGCCTTTTTGGAAAGCGTTGAATTTTGTAAGTGGCAGCTTTATCTGCTGTACATTTACAAAGCACTGTAAACTAGTTTCCTTCTCTAGGTCTAAGATAGGCTTTGCTAAGACCATTCTCCAGGAGCTCCTGGACCTTCTCCCTTCCTCCACCTAGTCAGTCTAAGCTATGGCAATCTACGCATACAGTGAAAGCTACTGCAGCAGTAATGATAGTGATGAGCACAATACATTTGTGTAAGAAAACTTACCATGACCAGTAATGTTCGAATGATCACAGCTGCAGTAGCTGGTCCTTCCATAGCCGTTATTTTTTGTATGGTTTTGTTGAAGGATGTGGATGTGATTCTTTACTTTCCTAACACTGAGCATTTTCAGGGTTTTAACCTCCCTCTCTCTATTGACATCTGAAGGTCTCGGCACCCAAGCCTCCTCTTTTATTCAGCACAGCTCGAGCTGAGTAATGATTTGGTCATGGAGGAGGTGCCCTTGCAGCTTTGGAAGCTGGGCAGCTGTTGTATCCCGTGCAGGATACAACCTGTATAGGTAAGGCTACTGCATCAGTGATCATTCAGGTATTTACTGCTATAGTTGTTGTTGTGCAGGAGATTATATAAGGATTTTAATTTCTTAATTTCTTAGCCATGTTAGAAGAGATGTGAAATTATCTGAACTGAGTATTAAAACAGTGAATTCTGATTTTTTTTCAAATGTAGATTTTTGCCCAGTCTTCTGAGACACTGAGCCATAAAGGTACCATATTTAAAGTTGGGGGTTGAGGAACTAAAGGCCCCACAAAGTTTAGTTGTAAAATTTATATTTTCAAAATATCAGGACTTCTTGGAAAATTCAGTGTCACTGAGTCTTGTGAGCATTACACCTTGCCAGTTCCTATACTAGGTTGTACCTTCCCTCTCAAGTAGTTAAGCCCGGGTTCAGTTTATGAATACTAATCCAATCGTCCATGTCCCATTTTAAAGAAGACTGTGCATCACACTGCGTTTTCTGCAGGAGTCGTCTGTTGCAGAGGTGAGAATGATACTGAGTAGCAAATGTTTATCCACCTTGTTTTATTAACCTGCTGAAGCAGATTTAGATCCCTGGTTCTTTTATTTGTGAAACTGCTTGATTTGTGAAGGTACAAGACATCCTGGAGCACTGGATCCTTGATTGCTTGAAAGGCAAAGAGTAGGTGTCTTCTTGGGAGCATGTAGGACACAGGACTAGAGAACATTCTTCTAATCTTTTCTGGTAGCTTAAGTACTTTGTCTGTAATCTTTGTAATTTCTGTCATTGATTGCAAGGCCAATGACTCTACATCAGTCTTAGACAAGATTCTTACTACCACTCACTCAAGCAGCAACTCTTTAAGTGGTTACCATGTCACCTTTGTAATTAGAAAGTGTAATATACCAACAAATTCTCACCAATATAAGCTAGTTCAAAAGCTTAGTAAATCCAGTGCTGATTCTTACACCTACCCCTAGATGAAGCTACAACCACCTTTTGTAAGTTTTTTTTAAAACTTACTAAACAAGCATAATCCTGGTTATGGGCGGCACAGTGGTGCAGCAGTTAACGTTGTCGCCTCACAGCAAGAGGTTCTCCGGTTCGATTCTCGGCTGGGGTGCCTTCTGTGTGGAGTTTGCATGTTCTCCCTGTGTTCGCGTGGGTTTCCTCCGGGTACTCCGGTTTCCTCCCACATTCCAAAGACATGCATCTGGAGCATTTCTCCCCATGCCTCCGCTGAAAACAGGCTCTGTGGAACCTAGTCGGTCTTCCCCGGTCAACAAATGATAAATAAAATAAATAAAAATAAATAAATAAATAATCTGCTTAAGAAAACATGCTTTGATGTAAAAATGAAAAAAAAAAAAAAAAAAAAGAATTGCTATGTAAACTTTCAAAACACTTCCCATACTAATCCAAAAACTATTTGGTCCACCATCAACAGGCTCCTTCATCCTGGGAGAAAAACCTAATCTAGTCCCATGCCAAATTATATTTAATTCCTATAGCAAACTCCTTTAACTCCCACTTCATCAACCCAGCAGCCACACTAGGTAGATCCACAAGTTCTTGATCATAATGTGATAAATTGTAAAATCCACCTCATATAAACTCCTTTACACTAAAAAAAAAATCCCTGCTGTATCCACCAAAAACTCTTCCTTAAATTTAAGTAAACTATTGCAGCAGAATTTATCAAAGTAGCAGCAGAGGACTTGGCATTTCCAGTCTCTTTCCTCATATGGATTAATTACCGAGTTGTATGATGTTCATCGTGTTTCACTGTTGCAGTCATTACACTTGGGTTATCCTGCTGGCAGGCTACCCGCAGTTGGCCTGAATTCCAAAGTCTAGGTCCGGCATCGGTTGCTGTCACCTCTTCCCTGATGTCAGTGCGCCAGGGGTATAAAAGATGCAGCTGATGCCATTTTCTTCAGTCTTTCTTGCCGCACTATTAAGCGTCGGTTCGATTTTGCCTTTCATTACTTTGGCCAAAGATTCAATTATATAATGCCGTTGGAACAGCCAACGACCGGAGTTTATAAAAAGCACAAGGAAAAAGAAAAGGACAGGCATCCGAAGTCCAAAACCGATGACTAGGCTTCCGCTAAGCCAGTCGCCGGTTCTCAGTGAGGTGCTTTCGCAGCCCCTGGCGCCCACTACCTCAGAGCCACAGGCCGCCAACTCCCACGTGGAGCCAGCTAGGACTCTGGATACTCAAGGTATTGGACACTTGGAAACTATTCCCTCAGATGAATCCGGAGCCGCTGAGCAGCATCGTCTTCTGAGGGTGTTTTCAGACCTACACAGTTATATGTAAAGCCTACTTCAGCTTCCAAAGCAAAGACTAATGCAGTTCTAAAGACAAAGAAACAAGTACAGCATTTTCCTGGACAGACTACCATGCCTAAAAAACAGATGCTCAAAATGGCCGAAGACCTTATTACCTTGATCAGGGGTACCCATCCCCCTCCTGACAAGAGGCCTAAGCAAGAGACAGAATATGAATCTTCAGATCAGGTTTCCATTTTCTCTGATTCCTCTTCTGACCAGGAATACTCTCTTCCTCCTTATGAGGATTCTGATGCTGAAGAATCTATCCCTTCAGCCTCACCGTCTGAGGATTATTCTTTTGGGGAAACCCTGCATACCATGAGGGAGCACTCCCACTGGGAGAGCCAGGACTATTCAGAATCTAAGAAAAGACTTAGAGATTTCCTTTTACTACCTCAGCACAGGCCTTTGGCTATTCCTCCTGTGTTAGACATTGTAGATGATGTATTTTCAGAGTCCGGACTTTCTCCTGACTCTTTACCTCCTGCCCTTGTTAAACCAGACAGATACTACTGGGCTCCAGATTCACATAAATTTATTTATAAAAACCCTGCTGCTGACCCAGAAACTATTTCTCAGGGTCCCAAAGGGGTCAAGGCTTCTACTGCAAAAAACCCTATCCCCTCTGATAGAGATTCAAGGGCTCTAGACAGATGGGGAAAAAAGGTTTACACTTCTGCTACTTTGGCTGTGAGGGCTTTAAATTGTCAATTTCATATGCTTAAATATCAGCAATACTTAATGTCAATGCTAAAACAGAAAATGTTGTCAAATTCTGATTGTGCAGAAAATAAGGAAATGCAGGCTTTATTCCATGCAACTGAACAAGTGGGAAAGCATACATTGCAATGTGGTTTTGATTCTCTGGAGGCGTCTTGTAGGGCTGCAGTTACGGGTTCTGTCATTAGGAGGCATGCTTGGTTAAAGGAGCAGAATCTGCCTGATCATATTAAAGCAAAATTATTAGATGCTCCATTACAGCATGATACCTTATTTAGTATTAAAGCAGAGGAGGTGTTGAAGAAAATGGAGGATAAAGCGAAATCTATGCAAACAGTAAAGGATTTCTTACAGGTGCAGCCACCCAGATTTAGCAGGAACTGGCCTACAAAGAATTGGTCCTTTCCAGTGTCAGACAGGCCACAAAGAGACAGATACAGATGCCCCAGAGGCAGATCCCAGCCCCAGGGCTCATACAGGCCTAAACAGTGAGGCGCTTCTACCTCCAAAAGCAGAGAAGACAAAACACAGCCATACAGGAAACCGTCCCAATGACTTTCCTCTGCCAGCACCAAGCACTTATCTTTTGGCAGCCCTCTTAGGGGGAAAACTAGCACTTTTTTCCTCAAAATTGGCACATGTTCACCCAGGACAAATGAGTCTTGAATATAGTGTCCCAGGGCTACAGGTTCCACTTTCACACCCTGCCAAGGCCAAAAGGTATGCCATACCTGCCACACAATCAATGGGCAGAGGCACAAAAACAAGTTTCATCCCTCATGGACATGAGGGCCATTCAGCAAGTACCACAGCAAGAGCAGGGACAAAGATTTTACTCAAGACTTTTCTTGGTACCCAGAAAAGACAAAGCCTGGAGACCAATACTGGACCTGTCTATTCTAAATACATTTCTGGACGTTCCAAAATTCAAAATGTTGACTCTGCAGCAGCTTCTGCCCATGCTGGGCAAGAAGGCTTGGCTTGTAACTTTGGACCTAAAAGAGGCATACCTGCATATTCCAATCAGACAATCTTGCAGAAGATACCTCAGATTCTTAGCTGGCTCAATGCACTACCAATTCTCTGAACTGCTCTTTGGCTTATCTACTGTGCCCAGGGTCTTCTTTGCAGACAGAGGAATTCAAATATATCCTTACTTGGACGATTGCCTTATTCAAGCAGAGAACAAGGACATTCTACTAAGGCATCTGGCATTTGTAAAAAGATTACTAATTTGCCTAGGGTACACAGTAAACGAAAAGAAATCAAAACTAGTACCCTCTCAAGAGATAATATTCCTGGGTGCAAGCTTAAATACAACTGCCCAGATGGCTTATCTCACGCCAGACAAACAAAGGCAACTGACTTCTTACTTCAAAATGTTGGCAACAAAGACTCTGTTATCTGCAAGAAAAATTCTGCAGGCTTTGGGCTTCATGGCATCCTGCATTCTGCTAATTCCATATGCCAGACTGCATATGAGGAAACTACAATTATATCTAAAAAGTGTTTGGACTCAACATTCAGAGCCTGGAAACATTAATTATCCTCATTCCTTGCCTGCAACAGGAGTTTCGATGGTGGGCACAGGCCTGTCACCACAACAAGGGACAGCCATTCACTCTACCCACAGCCAGGCAGTCAATAACAACAGATGCTTCAGACTATGCCTGGGGGCCCCACATGGCAGGAAAATGTATTCAGGGCACATGGCCCACAAGCCAAAGGCACCTCCATGTCAATCAAAAAGAGATGCTAGCTGTTCAGAATGCCCTAACAGCTTTCAAGGATCTACTCCATCCAGGACAACTACTGATAAGGATGGACAATACTACAGTCATGTGGTACATAAACAAACAGGGAGGCACTCATTCCTACCCCCTTTGCAGACAAGCCATGACCTTGTGGGACACAGCATTGACTTATCAAGTACACCTGCAAGCACAATTCCTGCCAGGAAAGAAAAATACTCTGGCAGACGAACTAACCAGAAACCTCACGGATCCCCACGAGTGGAAACTGGATCCACAAGTCTTCAGCATGATAATAAAGAAATGGGGAAGCCCAGACATAGATCTATTTGCCTCCCCTCACAATTGCCAACTACAGAGATTCTGCACAAGGATGTATCACAAGCAAGCATGGAAACTGGATGCTCTATCATTCATCTGGAAAACCCTAACAGTATATGCCTTTCCTCCCCTGCCTCTCCTCCCCAAGGTGCTCCTAAAGGTCGGACAAGAGAAGCCAAAAATGATTCTGATTGCTCCAGACTGGCCCCGCCAGCACTGGTACCCAATCCTAAAGAGCTTGTCTCAAGGCCCAGCCTGGACTTTGCCTCTAATTCCTCATTTACTGACCCAACAAAACAATCAGATCCTGCACAGCCAACTCAGAACCCTAAATCTGGCAGCATGGCGGATAATGTAGCCATTCAGAACACACCTCTCTCTAAAGCAGTGATGGATGTTATTTTGGAGGCCAGGAGGCCCAGTATCAGAAAATCTTATGCAGAAAAATGGAAAAGATTCTGTGCTTGGTACCAGGCACAAGGAATTGACACGTTTGTATCAAATATTCCTCAGATTTTACAATAACTGAGATGCTGGACAAAGACCTATCCTTTTCATCAATTAAAATCCATGCCTCTGCCATTTCAGCTCATTACAATACGGAACCACCAATTTTTTCACATCCGTTGCTAAGACAGTACCGCAGAGGAGCCAAAAACATAAGACCTCCAAGGAGAGCACCAATACCTGCATGGGACCTCAATTATGTCTTGGAAAAATTCACACTGCCACCTTTCGAGCCAGCCAGTACAGCTGAAATAAAGTTCTTATCTTGGAAAACAGCTCTGCTCCTAGCAATAACCTCTGCAAGATGAGTCTCAGAGTTACAGGCACTCATGGCTGTGGAACCTTTTATCATTTTCCACCCAGACAGGGTTTCTCTGAGGACGAACCCGACATATATGCCTAAGGTAATGTCCAGTGTGGCCCTTAACCAAACCATTCATTTGCCTTCCTTTTATCCAAACCCACAGAATAAGGGTGAGACTCCTACATTCTTTGGACATACACAAACAGCTACGCTTCTACTTGGACAGAACTAAAGCTTTCAGAAAGACTGAACAACTCTTAGTAGCATATGCTGCAGGATCACAAGGAAAGGCTATCTCAAAGCAGACTATTTCAAAATGGATACGCCACTGCATTCGTTTCTGCTATTCACAACATGGCAAATCAGTGCCTAGGGGCATTAGGCCTCACTAAACCAGAGCAGCGGCCACTTCAGTAGCCTTCCTCAGAGGAGTACCAACCAAACACATTTTAGAGGCTGCAACTTAGAGTTCAGTGCACACTTTTACCAAGTACTACCACTTACCTCTCTACTCTAAATCCAGAGCAGGCTTGGCCACTGCAGTTCTGCAGGGCCTTATAGCCTCTCCTAATCCTATTTAGACCCAGCCACCCAACCTCAGCTTTGGGATTCTACCCAAGTGTAATGACTGCAACAGTGAAACACGATGAACATAGTACAGTTGTGTACCTACCATAAATGTAGATGTTCGAGTGTATTCACTGTTGCAGTCCAGGTTACCCACCCACCATCCCCCTTTTCTTTGCTGGGACTTATCTGTACTTCTGTATCCTATACAACCTATGTGGTGTATTTGCTTGTAGATGAAGGAAATGTTTATTTTTGTGCATGCATACTTATTGATATAATTTTCAGCCTACCAATTTGGGGGCACCTGACATCTGGGGCAAGAAAAACTGAAGAAAATGGCGTTGGCTGCATCTTTTATACCCCTGATGCACTGACGTCAGGGAAGAGGCGACAGCAACTGACGCCGGACCTAGACTTTGGAATTCAGGCCGACTGCAGGTAGCCTGCCAGCAGGATAACCCAAGTGTAATGACTGCAACAGTGAATACACTCGAACATCTACATTTATGGTAGGTACACAGCTGTACTTTTCTGAATACGTAAAAAGTCATACATTGTACCACATTGTACCACCAAATAAGGGAGGAAATTCTACTGGTCTAGGTAACTACTGACCCATAGCTATACTTCCTCCTCTCTCAAAAATCTTGGAGCATTGCATGCACACTTAAATCCTTCTATAGCTACTCAACAATAATCTCCTCTCACCTACCGGCCATGGTTCTTCCCCTACTATAGCACAATTCCTGCTTTACTATCATTTCTAGACAGTGTCACTCAGCATTTTAATGCTAGTAAACAAAACTTGGCCATTTTGTTGGACCTTTTGCCACTGTTCCAAACTGAAAACTGATTCAAACCCTAGTAGAACTTATTTCACACAACATTATCGTGGTTCAAGAAGCATTAGCACCCATGCAGTAAGGTGGTAAAACACATTACTCCATCCTCCTAATCTCTGTAGGTGTCTCCCAGGGCTCATTCTTGGACCCTCCCCCTTGTTATTTATAAACATAATTAAGCTTTAAACTGCCACATTACAATCCAGTATGGTTCAGTGTGCTGATGATGCTGCAATCATTTGCTGTGCTCCTTTTTTGGGACAGTTACAGTTCATTACCTGGGAATCCTATTCAGCAGTAGAACAGTGGGCTAGATACGTTACACTTAATGCTAAAAAATAAATAAACTAATGTTGCTTCTCTCTAAAACCAGTTTCCAAAACTGAAATAGTATTAATATTTCATTTGCTTAAAACATTAAACTTGAGCATGTTTTAGCACCAAGTTGCTTGGTGCAACAAAAGGTGATGAGCTCAAGTTTGATTTTCACATAAATATCAGGAAGAAAACTCACCAAAAGCTAGGAGCTCTATACAGAGATGAGCCATTTCCTACTGGCCTAGGTTGTAAATCTACTGGATGCACTTATATCTTACCAACACTCCTGTATGCTGCCTCAGTCCTCCCTGATCTAGATAACAGCTTCCAGAGAAAGCTTGAACAGTTTGTCGTTTCGGCTTTTCCCGGTTAGGAGTCGCCACAGCGGAACTCCGGTCTGCTAATGATTGGCAGTAGATTTTTTTATGGTGCTGAGTTGCCAGCCCGACACCCAACCTTCAGTGAAAGCACACCCATTCACGCATGTCTTTTGGAGGCCACTCAGCCATGGGGAGGACATGCAGACTCCACACAGAAGGCACTCCAGCCGAGAATCGAACAGGAGAACCTCTTGCTGTGAGGCAACAACGCTACCACTGCACCACCGCGGCATCTGAACAATGCTACAGTAAAATCATTAAATTCCCTGCTAATTTGTCTAACAGATCCCATCACTGCCTTGCACTCTAAAAAATAAATTGAATGGAATTTCCAAACTATCTTGAATTTCTTCATCTAAAAAAAAATGCTCATTCCAAACTTTACCACCCAGATGAATGCCTTTCCCTGTATACCTTCCTGTAGTGATGTAACCCTAGCTGACCTCTTCACTCTGAATATAAATGCTGTATTCCAGTTATATCTCCAAGATGTGGAATAGCTTATCCAGCCCACTTATGGAAATAGTAACTTAGCTTTAAGAGAAACCTCCATGCTTATTTCCTAAATGTTAGATTGGGTCAATGCTCTATCCCAACAGGTTGACTACTACCATATCTACAATTCCTCTCGCCTTTTTACCATCACTCTTGACTAGTGTACTCTAATTACAGTTTCCCTTCCTCATCTAACTTTCAAGTTCTCTTCCATTGCAAATGCGTCTACTTTTCTAATGATCAAAGCAATACTACCTTTGAACCTGTGACATTGCTACTACTTTGAAACACTGAAAAATTCAGTTGTTTTTGACTTTCACTGATTTATGCTGTCATATGTTTAACTTATTGTGAGAGTTTCATTATGTAAATTGCCTGTTTTTGTATGCATCTGTGTGACTATGAAATATGTTGAAACATCTTTTGCCTAATTATCATGTTAGCTCAACCATGATGTTCTTATAACTGTTTTACATTTATAGAGCTATTCTTCCTGGGCTTCTGATGAAAAGGGGTACTGCATACATCTTTTGGACAATCCCAGTAAAGAAATGCAATAAATAAAAATAAGTAAATAACCATCGTTGTTAAGAACCTCTGGGGTCTTCATAACTGTTTAATACGTTTCTTATAGTGCTGAATACAAGGGGATGATAACCTCTTTAGATCTAGATAATTTTCCCTTGGCAGTCAACCCTGCCAAGTAGAAAGGTTTCCTGAAACAATTGTTAAGTGGTGATCAAAGGAAGTAAAAATTTTTATCTTATAATTCACTGTTGCAGTAGCCTTAGCTGTGTGAGTTATATCCTGCCAAGGATATAACAAGGCACCTTCTATGTACCCAAACTGTCAGGCAGCTGGAGCTGAGCTGACTAAAAGACAAGTTTGGGTGCCAAGCCCTTCAGAGCTTTTCTGCTGACAAGTACACTCCTCTGAGGCTTTCAAGGATCGGTGGTTGGCTTGGTTCTGTTCTTTTGCTGGGCAGATAAGTTCCCTTTGGGGAAACACATTCCATTTTCAAGTGTTTGTTTTGTATCACTTTCATCTTCAAGAAAGTTATTTTTAAAGCTAGGAATTTTGTGTTTTAGTGGACTGTCACAAGACTGGATCATGCTCGTAAACAGGAGAACTCTTTTTTGCCTGTTAGTTTAGTTGTGCAAAGTAACTGAAAACCATTTTTTTCTGTGAGAAATTTTGTTTAAAGCACTTTGCCAGCTTTAGATTTTTCTGTAAAATGGTGACTTGTAGTTTTTACTGGCATTTGCTGTTAGTCTTCCATGGGAAAGAAGCATGATTTTAGCTCAACCATGAAACAGGCTACAGGGTCATAGGTTCATAGGTAGGTACTAGGCTATGGGCACTAGGGCCTATATAAGCCTAGCCAAAAAGTTACCCTGGCTTTCGCCACCCAAGAAAATTATTTTCCTGTGCCCCTGTCGGGCAGAGCCACAGAGGTGATCCCCGGGGTGAATTTCCTATTTCCCATCCAGTCATCAAGATTTTTCTTGAAGAGTGCTAATGAGGAGCTTTGTTTGATATAGATAGGTAGTTTGTTCCAGAGCATGGCAAGTCTGTGGGACAGGAATCTATCCCTCCAGCATGTTCTGTTTATTGAGGTGACCAGGTTTAGTTCCCTAGAGTGTGTAGCTCATTGGGATTTCTTTAAGTGGAGCACGTCCAACAGCTCTGGGTTTGACATAGCTTTGTATGTTAGGCAGAGATCGCCTCTGAGTAGGCGATATGCGACGGAGTAAAGCTGGAGTTTTTTAAGACAATCTGCATAGGGCATCTGTTTGAGGCCAGTAATCCTCTTTGTGAGGCATTTCTGTGGCCTTTCTAGTTGTAGATGTCTTGTGTGGTACATACCAAAAGGGGCGTTGTACTCTATAATGGGTCTAATGAGTGACAAGTAGAGGGGAACATTGACCTCTTTTTTCCTGGATGAGAAACCTTTTGTGATGAGGTGTGCCGTGTAGAAGGATTTCCTGACTACTGTGGCAATGTGATTATCAAAGGAGAGACTATTGTCCACCTGTGTCCCAAGGTCTCTTATCACACTTTTGGTGTTAAGTAGACTACCACTTATGTGGTAACTCATGGGTAGAGAGTTTTTACCAAAGGGGATAACAGTGCACGTTTTGGCATTGAGCTTGAGGCCATGGCTTAGACACCAGGCATCTGTCTCAGTGAGGCCCTTTTGTAGGATGCCCACATAGTTAGGAGTTTCGATTATGACTCCTAGTTTGCAGTCATCTCTGAACTCCGTTACCAAAGATCTTCTGTGTTAGCCTGTACTTCAGAAAAGTAGATACCAAACAGGAGAGGACCCAGGACTGAACCCAGTGGTACTCCACTTGTCACTTGTCACTGGTCTGAAGTTGGATTTGGAGTCTGCTACTTCCACAGTGTGGGTTCTGC
Source organism: Protopterus annectens (assembly GCF_019279795.1). Taxonomy (NCBI): domain Eukaryota; kingdom Metazoa; phylum Chordata; order Ceratodontiformes; family Protopteridae; genus Protopterus; species Protopterus annectens. The sequence continues at coordinate 1,147,004,490 of NC_056741.1, read as the reverse complement.
AATTGGTCCTTCTTCCAGGCACAAAAAGAAAAAGCTGGATAAACGGCCTTTGCCACCACATGAGTCTAGCAATTTGCCTTAGCCGCAGGTAGGTGACGCTGCTGTGGCCATTTGTTGTGCCTCAGACCACTCATCTTTTACCCCGGATCCCACTGGTGTAGCACCTACAACTACTATGGACAACGGGTTCGCTGTGCCCATTGCAGCTGTTGGGGTCCACTCAGTTGGCAACGGAAAGCCACTCTTTGGCTTCCTTGTTGTGCCAGAATGCTGTGCCCATCCTGGGGAAAGCTGCTGTTGCCATTAGTAACAGGGTTGGCCCCATTTTTCCTGTCATAAAGAAGTAGAAAACTAAGTATGTCTCTACTCCTCCTGAAATTTCCTTAGACAGAGGTGTAATTTACTGGGTCTGGCTTAGGGTTTAATTCAGGCTATAGATCCTTCTTGTAAAGCAGTTTCTGGTAAAAGGAGGGGTACCTCTTTTCTTGAAGAAATTCAAGATTTTGAATCTGAATAAGAAGATGAAGGGATAGATACAGGGCTTTCTCCTCAGATTGCTGATCCAGACTCAGAGGAGAGCTCAGTTTCTGTTTCTCTTGATACTTATCACCAGTGTTTTCAGTGAGAGGACACTGAGGTTTCTCAGTCCTTTAGAAAATACTATGAGCTGTTACAGAATGTATTTCCATAACCTTCAGCTATTCCTCCAGCTTTGGAGGATGTGTGTGTTACTGTTTGTAATTTTCTTGACAGTCAGCCAGCTGCCCATAAAAAGGCAAATAGATGTATGAAGTTCCTCAGTCTTTTACGTTTTTATACACTCTTTCCAAACCTGACCCAGCAGCTGTAGCTTTGGCTAATGCCAGTAATACTATACATTGTGTATTCCAATCTTATTCTTTCTGATAAGGGATGGGAAAAAGGTATACTTGCGTAACTTTGAGTTTCAGAATTTTTGTCAGGCTGTTAAACTTTGTTCTGGCTAATTGGGAAATTATGAAAATGTTTTATCTGTGGTTTCTTGTGTTGCAAAGTTAACATCGCTACTGAGGAGGTTTGCCTGGCTGCATTCTCAGAATCTCCCAGATGATATTAAATAAGAGTTTTTAAATTCCTCATTTGACAAAATTTTTATTTTTGACCCCTCTTCTGTAAAGGTGATCAAAAAGTGTGATGAAAAAGAATATGCCTTTTCAGGAAATTTCAATATTTTTCATCCCTCCTTTTCCAAAATGTATAAATTTTCTAAAGCCTGATCCAGTTTTTGCAAAAAGCAGAATAAACAGTCTCAACAAAATATAGGTAAACAGACATTTAAGAAGAAATGCCAAGGGGTCCCAAAAAGAAGCCTTGAACCTCCCAAAACCAACAACATTCTAACAAGTCTATATGACTGTTTGAGAGACCTTGTGACCCTTTCCCACCCTGGCCCCTTTTTTCTTCCAGAAAATCTGAATTTCCACTTTTCACTTTGGCAACAGATAGTTTTGGGCAAATTAGTTCTGAAGATTATTCATCAAGGTTACAGATGGCAGTGAGAGGAACTTCCTCTTTTTGCGTGGGTTGGGGGCGGTGTGGGGGGCGTTCCTCATCCTCCACAGCAGATTCTTGTTTCCTCTGGTAATACATTACATGCTGTCCCAAGGAGTGATAGGTCCAGTTCCTCTTTCACAAGTGGGGAGTGATTTTTATTCAAGGATGTTCTTAATACCAAAGCAAGAAAATGCTTGGAGACCAGTTTGGGAACTTTCTTTCCCAAATCTGTTTGTGATAGTTTCCAAACTCAAAATGATGTCACTTCTCAACCTCTTACCTCTTCTTACTTTACGTTTCCTGATAACATTAGACTTAAAAGAGGCATTGCATCCCTATTCATCCACACTTAAGACGTTTCTTAAGATTTTGTGTGTCTGGATCACATTATCATTTCTTTGCTTTACTCTTTGGATTACCAACTGCAGCACACATGTTCACAAAGTCTCTAGCTCCAGTTATACTTTATTGCAGGCAAGAGGGTATCCACATTTTTCCATATTTAGACAAATTGCTTATCTTGGAGAGTCTTTTTCAAAATGTCAGGAATCTCTCTGTCTCTCTTTGGAGAAAGCTCTCATACACAAGCTGGGATTCCAAGAGAACATTCAGAAGTCTTCCTTGACTCCTTCACCCAGGACTGTGTTCATATGATGTCAGTTTGACACTTCAGTTCAAAGAGCTTCAACTAGAAAAAATGGATCTCTATATAGATCTGTTTCTTAAGGCTTTTCACTTAAACTTGATTGAAATCATTGATTAAATGCCACACAGAGTCCAGATATCAATGAGGCATGTTCTGTTACAAGTGTGTTGAAACTTAGATCGCAGGTAATAGGTTAAGATTATGTCTGTGAAAACAAAATTGTGATTAGTTTTAACATATTTGATTTGGGAGGTATTAAAACATCAGAAATATTTGAAATGCTAGAAAAATTAGTATGTGATGTTTTGTTTTAGGATTATTGTTATAATTTATGGTAATATGCAAATTAATGTATTTAATTTTCTTGGTTATATTTCTTTAAATATGTACGACGGAAGGGGTCACATGACTTTTTTAGGTATTTAAGGATTTTAACCAGTCATTTATTTTACTCTGAAGCCTGTATGAATTTGGGCAAAAGCGCTTAGTATTAAATATTTGGACATGTATTTCCTGTGTAAATGTGTGTCATTGTCGCAGCTTCCATGGGTAGTCCTGGTGGACATTCATTTCATTGTTCTTCATTTGAGTTTCAGCCAACTTGTTGGTGGACTGTGGTTCTAAATCAAGAAAAAGCACAAATTGTAATATTAATGGAAGACTTAAATATGCCAAGGTTAGAGGTGGATGAGGCTGAACAAATTAAGTGTTAAGATAGGAGATGAGATAAAAATAGCTATGCATAACCATTCTGCAGGATAGTCTCCACAAATAGATGATGATCCAGGGGAGTTTGGAAGTTAGGAAGGAAGAAAGTGATAAAGACCTGTTAGATTTTGCTTAACAGTATTTGAAAAGGAGAGGAAGCACCAACATCCTAGAAAAAAGCTGCGGTGGCTATAATACCTAAAGAAGGTAAAGGATCCATTTTCATGTAGACCCATTTCAGTTTTAAACCATGGATATAAGGTGTTTGTGTAATGGCTACAAAAATGGCAAAGGTGTTGCCAAAATTGATAGAAGTGTGTCAGTGTGCTTTTTGGAAAGAAGGCACACATTTGACAACATTAATAGAACAATGATGATCCAGAGGGAAAATTAATGTAAGAACTGCTGTTGCATCTTGATGCAGAGAAAACATCTGACAGAGCAAGTTGGGATTTTGTGTAGGGCACTGAAAGCATTTGCATTTCCTAATGCAATAATAAGGTTACTTAGGAGGATGTATGAGGGATTAGACCCGAAAGTCAAAGTGGGAGGGTTCCTGTCTGACAGGTTATGTCTGAACAGAGGAGCTAGGCAGAGGTCTCCTCTTAACCCTTTCTTATTTGTATGCTGTTTTGAATCATTGACAAGGAAAATAAGGGACTATAGAAATTCAAGGATATATAATTGGTATGATATTCAAGAAGTGTTGGCATTATTTGCAGATATTATTTTGTACCTGATAGAAACAGAAACGAACATCTCAGTGTTGTGGAAAATTTAGACAATTCCAGTTTTTTGGGAAAAATAAATTCATGAAGATAAAACTAAGGCTGTAGCTATAAATTATGTAACCAGAAAGGAACTGATTCAGCAATACCCATGTTTATAGAGACATGATAAAATGAATTGGCATTATTTGCAGATATTATTTTGTACCTGAGAGAACCAGAAACGAACATCTCAGTGTTGTGGAAAATTGAGACAATTCCAGTTTTTTGGGAAAAATAAAACTAAGGCTGTAGCTATAAATGATGTAACCAGAAAGGAACTGATTCAGCAATACCCATGTTTATAGAGACATGATAAAACTATTAGGATCCGATCCCTGGCTGCTGTGTGTATCTGGCCCCAGTGTCTCCAACACTGTTTGAATCTCTTATCCTACACTAAACCTTGAATATACCTACCTGTGAAAGGACTCCCTGCAGACCAGATCCATTCAAGACTACCGTAGCATAAAGACTTGCTGTACAACTTATGAACCCTGTTCACCAGGAGGCAAGAAAGTTTGAATCTCTTATCCTACACTAAACCTTGAATATACCTACCTGTGAAAGGACTCCCTGCAGACCAGATCCATTCAAGACTACTGTAGCATAAAGACTTGCTGTACAACTTATGAACCCTGTTCACTAGGAGGCAAGAAAGTATGTGTTAAATGTGGTAATATTCAAATACTTGCCTATTATCTAGTGTGCATACTTTATGCTACCCTAGCCAGGATACCCAGCAGCCACTCTCTCTCCTCTCTATTCCCTAGCATTTAGATCCTTATCACTTCTGTGCTATCTCCTGAAACTACCCTTGAGAGCCTTACCCTACCCCGATATACCTCTCTGCTCTTGACTCTGTTGTTATACTCTAACTGACCACTAGATGGCATTCTAAACTAGGACAGTACGTATCTCTTCCTCTCTCCCCTGATCTCCAAAGATATCTTTTTATTATGTCTCTGTCCTAGGCTTGTGAACTGTCCTTCTGCCCTATCCCTACCTGCTACTTACTGTTCACTCTACCCTGCTACCACTTCCTTCACGACCAATATTATCTATCCCCCTGAACTAAACTGTCCCAACTTAGGAACTCAGATACCAACTGCTTACTGATAGTTTTTTGGCTGACTGCTCACTTACCTGTCTGTTCCCGCTCCGTTCGCCCTGCGGGCTCACTCCGCTCCCCTACCCTGCCCCCAATTCCCACCCGCCCCAACACATCACTTTTATACCTAACAAACACCTCCTATCAAACCTGCTATCCAATCACAGTCCTCATTCCAATTACCCCTCCCCCTCGTTCTTTCCTCAATTCCTCTGTGCTTTTCCCAACCCTCCCACTACTACCCCTCCCCCTTATTCACCCATCAGAGTGTACTCCACTCTATCTTCCCTCTCTACATTTATCCTCCCACTTCCATTTCCCACACCCTCACACATTCAGTCCTCCACTGTCCTTGCCTACAGTCCCCAACTCTCTCTCCAGTCACTTCTAGACGTTCCTTCCTGAACTAGCACACCACATTACTCTTCTCCTCACTGTACACTAGCCCACCTACCCTAACATGCCCTATCAACTCCACTTAACTTTCCAAATTCACAGCTCCATTCTCATCTTACTAATACCTTTGTATCTTGCTACATCTTACTCCCATAAAGCCCCTCCGTTCCTCCCTCCTACTCAAACTATCCCTAACCCCCAGCTACAACCTCTCCAACACCCTCACTCAATATCCTCCTCCCTTATTCCACCCAACCTATTGCATCTTTTTCATCCCAAACTCTTCTCTGCCTCAACTAAAACCCTCTCTCTGAAAACTCTGCTAAATCCTAACAAATTACCCACTTTATAAACCGTACACACCAAAGCTTACCACCTACAATGTCCTAGCCTTATCTGGAGACATTCATCCTAACCCTGGCCCTTGCCTCAGCACAAACCATTCCATGCCTCCACCCTCTTCCTCACCTACAACAAATAACACTCCCCATCCTTTCCCTTTGCCTCCCACGTCTCTTCTTAGCACTCTGAAGATTTTCACTATTAATGCCCAGAGCCTAAACAATAAAGGTCACCATGTACAAGCCTGGATTAATCATAATCAACCCGACATCCTAGCCATCTCTGAAACTTGGCTAAAACCCCGTATTACAGACTCCGAAATCCTGCCTCCTGGTTACAACATCCTCAGAAGTGACCGCTTAAATAAAAAAGGTGGAGGCTCTGCTCTAATTTACTCTAATCTTCTCTCTCTAATTCCTCTTCAAATTCCTACCCCCCAATTCAAAAATTCCGAAATCACAGCAAACCTCCTCTGATTAAATAAACATAAAAATATCTGCTTCATTTCATTATACATCTCCCCTGGCAACAATATCTCCATAGTTGAAGACATTCTATTCTGGGCCTCAACTAAAATAAAATATGAAACCTATATTTTAGGTGATGTCAATATTGATTGGAATAAAATAAACATACAATTCCCCCTCTCTTTCCATTAACCTTCTCAACTTCACCCAAGTAATCTCTTCAATAACTCGTCCTAACAAAAATCACCCCCCAGGGTCCATCTTAGATTGGATTCTAGTCTCCCATCCAAACAAAATTACTTCCAGTGGCACTATCCCTGACACCTTCAGCGACCATCTCCCTGCCTTCATCCATCGATCAGCTCCATCCAACACTAGCATCTCTACATTCAAACTCGTAACCTCAGCAACTTCAACCCCTCAACTTTTTCAAACATCTTTAAACAAATTAACTGTCAATCTCTAAATACCCTCTCACTCGACAATGCTGTTGAGCACTTCAACTCTATCTTCCTAGATACTCTTAACTCACTAGCTCCACTAAGAAACAAACGAATCAAAACTAATTCTGCCCCATGGCTGACCAAAGAAACTAAACAAATTATGCGACAGAGACAAATCCTGGAAGCTCTATCAAAAAAATAAACTGCCTTCTACCTTACTCCGCAATCAAGTAAAAAAACTTATTACCAAGGACAAAAAAAACTACTACAATAAACTACAGTCCAATAACAATAAAAACCCAAAACAGTTCTGGAAATCAGTCAACTCCCTACTTCATCCAGGATCTCAAAACAACCCTTGCCCTGACCCTAATCTAACTGACAATGAACTGAGCTCCCAGTTCAACACCTTCTTTACAGAATCCATAGCTAAACTAACCAAAACATTCCCTAATAATAATAACCCATCTAACTTCCTCTCTACATCACCCTGCAACCCAAACAACAATCCCATCAACTTCCATCTCAAACCTGTTTCCACAATTACCATAAAAAAGCTTCTATCCAAGCTAAAGCCATGCTCCACTGCCCCTGACAACATTCCCTCTTGCTTCCTCAAACATGCAGCTGAAGGAATCGCTCTCCCAATTAGTATTCTAATTAATAGATCCATAAATGAGTCATATGTTCCAAAACTCTGGCGTTCAGCCTACATACTTCCTCTTCACAAAGGAGGCAAAAACACTACTATTTCTAACTTCCGCCCTATCGCCCTACTCTCCCCAATATCTAAAATTCTAGAAAAATGTGTCCACCACCAACTTTTACCTTACCTAATTCAGAATCCCCTCCTAACACCCACCCAGCACGGCTTCCGTCCTGGCCACAGTACCATAACTGCTCTACTTTCCTTCCTTGAAACTGTCAATCAAGCACGAGACTCTGGACTCATTGTATCCACAGTCCTGCTAGATCTTTCAAAAGCATTTGACACCATCTCCTGCACACACCTTCTTCATCATCTGGCTAATCTCCATCTCTCACCAAATACTCTATCCTGGTTCTCCAGTTATCTTTCTGATAGATCTCAAGCAGTCAAATGGAAGAACTCTTTCTCTTCCTTCCTGCCTACACCCACTGGCATTCCTCAGGGATCTATCCTTGGACCCATGCTTTTCAACATCTTTATAAATAACCTTCACACCTTCATCCCTGACACCACAGTCATCCAATATGCTGATGATTCTACCTTGATCTGTTCTGCCCCAAACTTTCTTGAACTACTGACCAAAACCCAATTAGCCTTCACCACCACAGAGAACTGGATGCACCAAAATTACCTTTATCTCAACTCCAATAAATCCAAAATACTAATGTTTCTCCTTTCCAAGACTTCCTCTTTGGACAAAAACAATTTTAATGTCCTAAGCCAAACTAACACTGCCATTGAAGTGGTTCCCTCTGCAAAACTCCTTGGCATTACCATAGAGGAATACCTCAAATTTGATCTCCACATTCAACAAAACATAAAGAAAACACACCAAAAGCTAGGTATGCTATATAGGAACAATCATTGCCTTTCCAACTCCACTACAAATACCTTGGCAATCACCTACCTGCTCCCTTCCCTCTTATATGGAGCCCCTCTACTAACCAATTTATCAGCCACCTACACCTCTAAGCTCGAAGCTTGTTATAATAAGATCTCTAAATTTGCAACTAAATCCAAAATGTCAACTCACCACTGCCTCAGCCTACACTCTCTGAACTGGTTAGAACTCCCTAACCACCTAGACTGTCTTCAACTAGTTACCGTTCACAAACTAATTTTCTCCCCAGACAAATGCCCAGTATTAAAGGACATCATTCCTCCATACACTGCTAACAGGTCACTGAGATCTGTGCACCAAAACCTCATCTCCATTCCCAAACCCAAGCGACCCGCTGGCCAACTTTTACTATCCTTCTCTCTAGGCAGAAAATGGAACTCTCTGCCTCCTTCCCTCAGGACTATGCCCAACATTGAATCCTTCAAGAGCCAACTTTTTCTTCACCTATTTTCTAAATGGAAATGCTCCTGCTTTCACCCCACATAAATCCTAGGGACTCCCCAATAAGCTCCCCTCTACTCCCTCTCCACTATACTCTCTTTATTTTCTATTTTATCTAAGGATCTAGAACCAGCAGATTTAACTAACTCCTAACATGTAAATATTGTTAAAAAAAAAACCCCTCTGCAGTCAAGTTGTTAAACCATCTCATAATGTATACTATGTCTCAAATGTTTGAATCCAGCTCTTGTATTTCACATTGTAACCTTTATTGATATTTTTGCAAACCTGCACTGTATGTATTTCACTTTGCAACCTTTATCCTACATTTTGTATCCTATATGTATTAAATTGTTTATGGAGCTTTTCTCCCCGGGCCTCCACTGAAAATGGGCACTTCTTGGCCCAGTGGACTTCCCCGGTAATCAAACTGATAATAAATAAATCAATAAATAAGTATTTAGGAGTATGGGTTCAAAAGGATTTTGTTATGGCAGCTAGGGATACGTGGGAAGAGACTAAACAAAGGAGAATACAAAAACCTGGAAAATCTGAAGCTCTTGCCTATGGATATGGATAGCAAGATGCAAGCAGTAAAATGTTTTTAGTCCCTTTAGTTGTATACACAGATCGGGCAAGTTTCTATCAACCAGGGGAGAAGATGTGGATTGAATAATACTGTCTGAGAAGGGGACAGGGATAGAGTCAAGTGGAATAAGTTGATTCCTCAGATAGAATAGGAGTTTTGGATTACCTGATTTGAAGGGCTGTATTATAAGAGCCACAATGTTAACACTCTTATACATGTAATACAAGCAGAAATCTTCAATTCAAACTGGGAAAGTGGTGAGTATGAAGCAGGGAGTTAATTCCAGAAATGAGGAGAGTGGGATTTTGGATTCATATCCTTAAACAGAGTAACAATCATGCAGAATATTATAATCATAAGATAGGAGAAAGTCTACTAAGAACCAACACAGGAATAGAGAAAAGATTCTGCTTTTAAGGATGACTGCAACTGAAGTGTAAGAAATGGGGAAGACTGGACAAGAGTTTACTGGAGGAAGCTGGCAAAGGAACCAAGGTATCGGATACAAATGATTAGAGAAGGAAATGTAATGGGAAGAGGCCAAAAGACATTTGACCTGCAGGCTAGAGATTGCCTTCCCTATCAGGGACTGATATCAGAGTATAGGCGAAGAGAATGATATAAGGGAATCATAAATGAAAGCACTACACTGGTTGAGTTTTTAGTAGACTCTAGAACAGAAGCTGCTGTTAAAAATGGATAACTAGTAGGGCATATAAAATGTTGCACAGTAAGTGTAGGAATCAATCAGAGGAGGTCAGAAAAGATTAGATAGAGAAATTAGATAAGCAATTGACAACAAGTAGTGGGAGGACATGTGTATGGCCCCCAAATGTGCAACCAAGCCTAGAAGGTTTAGGATTTTTGCATTGATGTATTTCCATAAGTACGTTTATACCTCAAGCAGACTCCAAAGCATTTTTCCTCAAGTAGATAGAAAATGTTGGAGGTTTAATTGGGAAGAATGAGGTACTTGGGAGCATGTGTTCTAAGCGTGTAGCAAGTTGGCAGACTTTAAAAATTCCCTACAGAGTAATCTGTCAGGAATAATGGCCGAGCAAAAGAGCATAACTAAGAAATGTTTTTTGGGGTTTTTTTGAGCTGGGATACAGGATGTGAATTGCCTAGACATAGTAAGGGCTTGTTAAGTTTAATTCTGTTGGCTGCCAAAAAAAGCAATTACTAGAAAATGGAAATAAACCAGCCATGCTTGAAGTAGTGAATATTTTAACAAAGATTAAAGAAGTGAGTAGGAGAAAATTATAAAGTGAAAAAGGAAATTGTGGGAACAATACATGCATTAAAAAAAAGGTTTGTAGGAGGAGTGAGGTTTAAGATAAGTCAGGAACTAAACACTTTAGGTAATGTTGATTTGATTGTATTGTATAGAACAATATACGTCATGTGTAATGTTTGTAAATTTTATTTATTTGGCATTTGTTTACCGCGATAGTCTGACTGAGCTACTTCCCTTTTTCAGAGGAGGTTTGAGGAGAAAAACTCCACAAAAAGATGACCAATGTAAATCCATAATAAAATAGATACTACAAAATATACATACAAAAAGTAGACTAGAAGATTTACCATATTGTACAAATAAGACAAATGAGGACAGAAAAAAAAAAAAACAAAGAAAAGGAAGAAAAAGAATAAAATTTGGATTATCTACAGTGTATAAAATTTAGGGAAGAAATGAATGTGGGGTGATTACAGTGACAAATCCAGGTAGTATACAGGTGATTTTTAAGCGCTTTCTTAAATTCTTGGACTTAAGAAATGGATCTGAGGTATAGGGGTAGCTTATTCCAAGCTAGAGCAGAAAAGTAGTTATAACGATTTTGGCCAATGGATTTATTAGGTTTGTGTATCTCTAAGAGACATTTATCTGGACTTCTGAGGGACCGAGGGGGATTATGTAGGGAGAGAAGAGAGGTTAGCTTAGGGCAGGCAGATGTATTGTTTAGGACTGAATGGATAATGAGAATCTGAGTAAATATGAGTTGGTTTAGGAAACTCTAACCAACTGAGTGTTTGGAGAGCAAGACAATGGTGTAATTTAGGGGGTAGATTGGCTGTAAATCTTGCAAATTTATTGTAGGTGGTTTCAAGTTTAGAAAGAAGTGAGGACTGTACGTTGGTTAAGATTTGAGAGCTATAGAGTAGGTTAGGAAGAAAGTAAGCTTGGGCAAGTGAGATTCTGGATGTGAAGTATCTTTTGTCCCTGCATAAAAGGCTTAACTTTTGGTGGAGTTTCTTGATACAGTAATGTACATGAAGATCAAATTTAAGTTGAACATCTGTGATTGCGCCAAGAGGCTTTGTGTATCAGCTGTAATAGTAGTATTGTTGAGAGAAGAGATGGTAAAGGAGGATTTAAGATGGTAGAGAGATGTAGGAAGGAAGCAAAGTTAGTTCAGTCTTTTTGAGGTTAAGTATAAGTTGGTTGTCAGTAAGCCACATTTCAGGGAGTTTGAAAGAAGACTGTGTCAGTCTAAGCAGGTCAGAGGGGTAGTCAGCAATAGAAAGTATAGTAGGGTCATCTGCATATTGTATAAGAAATGATCAAGGACAGGATGTGTGAAGTTGGTTTGTGAAGATGGTAAAGAGAAGAGGACCCAGAATAGAGTCTTGTGGGATGCCCATTTTGACTGGGAGAAAACAGAAAGCCATTTGACAGCTTGTTGTCTGTCTGTGAGGTAGCTGTTAAATCAAGAGATAGTTGCTGGGGAGAAGTTCGGTTGAAAAAGATTGGAGAGAAGGATGGAGTGAGAGACGGTGTCAGAGGTTTTGGAGAGATCTAACAAGAGGCACGACACTTGTTTGTCATCATCTCTGGCAAGGGAGATGAGGTTAGTTAAGGAAATGAGTGCTGCGGCACGAGCAAAAGCAATGCTGGGTAAGGGAAATCAAGTTTTTTTTCAGTGAGATAAGTCATGATTTGTTTGTAAACACAGTGCTCCAGAATGTTCGAGAGGGGAGAAAGAATTAGAATAGAATAGCAACAGAAATACCACATTGGATAGGTATGATATGAAATTTTTTTCCACAAACTAGTGACAGTGGATTCACTAATAGATTGGTTAATGAGAATGAAAATAGGGTAAACTTTTGAATTAGCAGCAATCTTTAGAAAGAAACGTGGCAAGTTGTCAGCAGATGGTGAACAAGGTTTGAGTTTATGAAGAAGCTTTCTAATATATCTGGTTGGAATAGATTTGAGAGAATGTGTGTGTGTGTGTGTGTGTGTGTGTGTGTGTGTGTGTGTGTGTATATATATATATATATATATAGATATAGATATAGATATAGATATAGATCGATATATATATATATAGATATAGATATATATGTGTGTGTGTATATATATATATAGATATATATATATATATATATATAGATAGATATATATATATATATATATATAGATATATATAGATATATATGTATATGTGTGTGTGTGTGTATATATATATATATATATGTATGTGTGTATATATATATATATGTATATGTATATATATATATATATATATATATATATATATATATATATATATGTATGTATATGTATATGTATATATACATATATTCTCTCTCAAACCTATTCCAACCAGTTATATATGTATTGTGTGTGTATCTATCTATCTATCTATCTATCTATCTATCTATCTATCTATCTATCTATCTGTCTATAAGTTCATAGGTTCATAGTAGGCTATCTGCCCTAGGGCATTTATAAGCCTAGCCAGAATGCGTTTGGCTTTCGCCACCCATTTTAAATTTATTTTGCTATGCCCCTTTTCGAGGTTAGTATACTGTGCCTCTGTCTAACAGTGACACAGAAGTGATACCCGGGGTAAACCTACGATCTCCCATCCACTCATCAAGATTCCTCTTGAAGAGAGTCAGTGAGGTACTCTGCCTAACCTGGACTGGGATTTTATTCCAGAGTGAAGGGAGCCTCTGGGTTATGAATCTGTCCCTCCAGTATGTCCTATTTATTTCAGTGCTGAGGTTAAAGTCTCTCGAGCGCGTAGCTCGATGGGATTTGGATTTTCTGAGGTGCAGCATGTCCATTAATTCCGGGTTGGACATGGCTTTATACATCAGGCACAGATCGCCTCTGAATAGGCGGTATGCCACTGAGTAGAGCTGGAGTTTCTTTAACCGGGCAGCATATGGCATCTGTTTGAGCCCTTTGATCCTCTTGGTGAGGTACTTTTGGGGTCTTTCCAGTTGCTGCAGGTGTCTGGTAAGGTACATCCCAAAAGGGGCATTGTACTCAATTATGGGCCTGATGAGGGATGAGTAAATAGGCACGATGACCTCCCCTGATCTAGATGTGAATCCCTTCATGATTAGGTGGGCTATATAAAATGTTTTTCTAACCACTTTGGCCACGTGGTTGTCAAATGAGAGATTGCTATCAACTTGGGTCCCCAGGTCCCTAATTACTTCTTCTGTACTTAATGAATTACCACCTATGTGGTAATTTGTGGGCACTTTGTTTTTGCCAAAGAGGATGACTATACACTTTTTGGCATTTAGCTTGAGGCCATGGCTCTGGCACCAGTTGCCTGTTTCTATGAGGCCCTTTTGGAGGATGCTTGTGTCGGCTGGAGAGTCGATTATGGCGCCCTGTTTGCAGTCATCTGCGCACTTGGTCAGCCACAGTCCTTCCGTGTTGGCCTGTACCTCCGAGAAATATATACCGAACAAGAGAGGTCCCAGGACTAAGCCTTGTGGGACACCACTTGTAACTGGTTTGGAGTCTGACATGGCTCCAGCAATTCTAACCATGTGGGTTCTGTCCTTGAGTCAGTTTGCAATCCATCTAGTGACATAGGGGTTTATATTTAAGCTGGTGAGCTTATCTATAATGCCCGAGTGGAGTATTGTATCAAAGGCTTTTGCAAGGTCCAGGTAGGCTGTGTGGACCACCTTCCCCTTGTCAATGGCCTTGGTGACTGTTTCAAAGAAATCAACCAGGTTCAAGAGGCAGGATCTGCCCTTAACAAAGCCGAACTGGGTAGGATCCAGTGTCTGTAGGTCCCCAATATTTTTATTTATGAGGTCCATGATGATCCTTTCCATAGCTTTGCAGGCCAAGCTAGTCAGGCTTATGGGGCGATAGTTTCCAGGATCCGTTGAGGCACCACCTTTATGGAGAGGGACCACTGTTGCTGTACGCCACTCTTTGGGCACATATCCTGTAGTAAGGCTGAGATTGAACAGTATTCTGATGAAGTTCGTTGGTGCGAACGAAACCTAGGTAAATATCACGTGTGGTCAAATAAAGGAGTTGGTTTTATGCTGGCGATGTGCTTTTTGTGAAGAACCTTACAGTTTTGGTATATTGGGAGCAGTGTTATCGTTTGTAAATTGCTGTTACTACTCTCCTTATTGGCGTCTGCCTTCATCTCGCTTCATCCGTTTTTATTGTTGGCGTTTGCCCTTGGTTCTGAGATTGAACAGTAGTTTTATGTTTGGGTTTAGCTCTTCTAGGAGTTAATGTAGGACGCAGCCCGGGACACCGTCTGGTCCCATTAATTCTGTGTTTTTTGCTTTGGAGCAAAATGTCTTATCTGAGCATCTGAGATGTCAGGGGGGGCAGCACTCTGCTGGGATAGATTTTTGCCCTTTTGGTGGGGAGGGGCTGAACCTGTCAGCTAGGATGTTGGCAATGTCTGTGGGTTCAGTGTATTTTTTGTCATTTTGGACTAATTCTGAGCATATCTGGGAATTACCACCCAGGTTTCTAACATAACCAAAGAAAGCCTTGTGATTATCCTTAGTGTCCTGTGCAATTTTTCTCTCGAAGCTGGCCTTAGACAATTTTATGAGTGCCCGTAGTTTTTTGCTAATACTGATCAGTGATGCCTTCCCTTTTTGGGATTTTGCTCTATCATTTAGTAGCTTCCTCCTTCTATTGTATAGTTTGTTTATGGCTGGGGTCCACCAGACAGGATGTCTGCCTTTGGAGGATTGGGTCTTGGTTTTATTTGGGATCGCATGATCCATGCATTCCTGAAGGTGTTCATAGAATGCATTTATAAAGGATTCTGCGGTCTGGGCCATATTTTCCACAGGCCCGGGGGCTTTGAAGGATTCCACCTCGGTTTTGAGGAGTGTGAAATTTGCTTTAGAAGTTTTCACTGTGGTTTTCTGGGCAGGGGGTGGGGTCGGGATGTGAATATCCAGTGAGATTAGTTTATGGTCTGATCTTACCAGTGAGGGATATACTTCTGGTCTGGAGCATAGACTCCCCATGTTGGTGATGATCAGGTCCAGTATGTTTTCCCCTCTTGTGGGAGTGGTAACAAGTTATTCCATAGCATTTGAGTTTATAAATTCTAGGAATCTTTGGGCTAGGGTGTTGGAGCTAGAGTAATGCTCCCAGTCTATGTTTGGGTAGTTGAAGTCGCCCAATATAATGGCGTTTGGAGAGACCTTCATATTTTCCAGTGTTCTCAGAAAGGCCAAGTGGGGTTCCTGGGTTTGGGAGGGTGGTCTGTTGCAGGCTATAAACTGGAAGGCAGTTTTACTCACTGTTAGTTGCACATGTGTAGTCTCTGATGCTTCGTGCTTTGCCACCCCAAAAACCCCCTTTTTGGAGGGGGTGTTTGGGGATCC